>NW_025930897.1:0-75979 GCF_000764305.2 Hyalella azteca
AGCATCGCTTTAAAATAAAATTATTAGCCCATGCAATTTACAGATGAGTGAAACGCAGGAAGTGTTCGAGCATCCTGGGACCAGTCTTTGAGATGCCTATCTTGGAGCGGCTGCACTTGTCGTGCAGTCGACAGCCTCATGCACGTAGGCTTTTTGATAAATATTCAAGCTTTAAGTTCAGGGAAAAATATCTCGGAACGATAATAAAATTTAAACATGAGTCATAGGAATAAAATATTATTTCGCGCCTTTTCGATTTTTGCGTTACGTTCGTAACAGAATATCTTAAATTACTATGCAATGATTTAATTAATATATGACAGGCCAATATGAGATTAAGTGAAATACAACAAACGGAAGATTTTTCCAGGAGAATTTTAATTAAATTTGTTTATGAAATTTGTGTTGAATTTATTAAAACAAAATTTAATCTGAAAAGAATTTGGCTCTCGCAAGAAGAGCCAATGTGTATATAAACGTTGATTCAGCATCTGATGCAGTTCAATTGCCTAAGTAATTCCTAATTTAGCTCTCTGTTTTTTCAAGACTTACAGTTCCTCAGTAGCGCGTTCCTCATAAGCGCAATCCAATTTAATCCAATATATTTGACACAAATTTCCTTTGAATGCTTCATACATCTGTATTTCAAGAAGGATAACAATTTTTTAAGCTTTTTAGTGCTGTTCAGCAAATTCTTCTTGACGACATCAATCTGTGACGTCACTATTAAACCTTAATTAATTCATATTTTAATTATAACACAATCGCGATGCAATGGGAACGATTTGAAATCATCCTTTATTTTCGAGAGCATAGTAATATCAAACAACATGAGGAGTGCATTTTCCAGATGCCTTTAAATGGTTAAATTTCATTGCCGACCTTTATGCGACTTTCTTATGTTTTCAATGAATTTTATAAGCTGATTACAGACCCCAGAGGCTGGAGAGTTTTGATTCATTATTGGGAGCATGAAGCAAAGCTAAGCGCAAGAAGATAGGTCAATCATGAACTTTACTCCCCTCCGTGATTTATTAGTTTTACATAAAGTATATACCAAGTCATAATTAATCATTTTATTCTTATAGCAATAAATCATGAATAAAATAATGGAGCAATTTTTCATTTATTAATTTTACATAAAGTATATACCAAGTCATAATTAATCATTTGGTTCTTATTGCAATAAATCAAGAAAAAATAATGGAACAATTTTTCAAGTCGTACGTAGCTCCTTCCTGTAACCATTCATTTTTATGATCATGGGGTTCCAGACTCCGTTACAATCGGACATTCAGATCCCTCGGCATCCTTGCTCCCCGTCCGAGTGCGGGTTTATATCGAGTGCCATCTGCCTTCGGATCGCAGTTACCAATTAAACTCTGCGGGCAACTTGGACCATCCCGATAAGTTTTTGGCTAACCTCCCACTCTGCGTAAGTCATGAGTCCCAGTAGAGTAACTCGAGCGAACTTTTTCTAAGTGCAGAAGCTCGCAACTTTCGTCTTCGTGGCAAGTAAGAGGAAGAACTTCGACAATCTGCTAGAGCCTTTCTCGATCTGTGTAAAATTTCTTTGTGATAACGAAAACTGACCTTGACTTGGTCAGTAAGTCGACTAATTACTGCAGAGCCACATTGAACTTCGGTACCTACTGAACTCAGTTATCAAATATTTCATATGTTGTTTAATTATTAACAAGGAAGGCAGCGTAATGGGTTTACAATTAAACGGTTTACAATGTTTTCAACATATCCTGTGAGTGACGTGGTCTAAGTGAATGGCTTTGTCCCGCAAAGTTTTCCCGCTGCAACAACGCTCGTGTATCGACAATTCTAAGTCTGCAAAACCCTTTCTGATCCGAGCAGCCTTTTGTGGCTTCATTCTTCCAGATACGGTGGGAGATTTTGAGCCCGGAAATTCCTAATTTCGGTGCCGTAATTCGGGGGCTTTCATTAGGTCCGCCGAGGTCCAATGATGCACGTCACGCTCTCTTGATTGGCAGGGAGGGTTTTACTTGAGCCTTTCCCTTCCATTATTGGAGCCGATCTTTGGATTGGCACAATCTTCGGAGGTTAAGATGCTTTCAGTCCTCATATTGTGATTCTTTGATATGTTGGTGCATTTTATGTCAGCACTTTAATTTAATCTTTTTTTTTATTTCATGATTTGTAACAAGCGAATTAAGCGAATAGAGTTCCTACTGAGCCAAAGGATCGAGCTATGAGTTTTATGTGCTCCGAAAAATTGTGGACATTTTTTGTGAGGAGTCCTCGATATCAAAATTTTATCAGTGATTTGACTTTGAATGAAAAAGTGATGTGACAAAAATTTTGAATTATTGTGCAAACATCCGCGTGTGAAGTCATTTAAATATCGAATTAGCAAGTTTGAAGCATATCATAAATTGTATAAAATTCCATAAAAATGCTTTTTAACGCTCCTCAAATCCAAATACGATATATTTTGGCCTTAAAAAATATAAAACGGTGAAACGGTAAAATTAAGGGTAATATATATAATTTTCGTCACAATTTAATTACGGCAATTGGTTATTATCGATCGAAAAGAATTTCAGAAAAGTTATTCCATTTTAATTGATTGCAGAGCTACTGGGTTGGTCATACTGAAAAGCTAATAAATTAATTAAATTTTTTTACATATCCAAATGTTTTCAGCGTCAGCATTACATTTTCTTCATTTTCCACTAACTGCGTTCCAAACATTCAAACTCGGTTCATACGCAATTAGTGAATGACACTCAAACCATGTATTAAACCAAAATAAACAACGTGATGAACTTACAAGAGAAAACAGTGCGTGTTTTTTTCTTTATAGAGATACGAAACGTTTTTCAAAACAAATACATACATAATAAACATTAAATGATGAGCGTCGAACTGAGTCATGCATGTAATGATGTCTGATACTGAGCTTTGCTATTTAGTACGTCTGCTCTGAAGACGACCGAAAAACATCGCGTATTATCGAATTACTCACTCTAATTGCAATCAGTTGAGCGGTGTCAGACTTCCCGGCAAGTCATCACATTCTTGATCAAATATTTTGATCGCAAACAGAGACAAGATGAACATTCTTTTCTCTCTATAGCTTTTTTATCGTATGAAATTTCAACTCAATAATTATATTCAAGATTTTCCTGCGCTAAGAAATTACGAGTTCAAATAAAATTAACTTTATAGGAGTTATCGTAGATAAAAATGTCAATAGCTTAATAATGTCTCAGAAAAGAACAACAAAACCAACCAAAGTTTAAGCTTGCCATCATCGGTAAATAATTAGATCGTGATTATTTGTGGATATGACCATTCTGATTGTAAACAATTATCCCACTGATTAATATCAATTTCTATTAAAGTAATGCGATTATCACATGAAATAGTTTTTTCTTCTCTTGGAGAAAAATTAACGTATTTTTATACCTTAAATTCTCCAGAATTTGGTATTAGACCACAAAACTGCAAACCCTGAAATAATAATATAACAATATATAATATAATATAATGTCAAAGTCTTGTTCTTAAAATTCTGGTTGTCTCATTACCAATTAATTGTCTATAGAGATGATTTCAAGCCTTCACAAGATCATAATAAATTAAGGCGTACATCATAGAAGGAAAGCGTTCCTCAGATATTATGGTCGTAGAAGCGTAATTGATGTAGCAGTCACTTTGCCCTTAAGGTATTTAGTCGATAACTATATTTCGTACCTAAATTATGAATGCATGCGAAAATATTTGTTTCGCATGCATTCATGAACTGCTGACTAGCTGATATGAGCACCGGTTCGATTTCGAGTTATGTGTGGACGAGCTTGAATTCATTGTGCACGAATATTACTTAAAATTCTTCATTCAATCCAATACTTTATTTATAAATTATATATATATTACAAATGTATTATTTATTTATTATAAAATTTATTATAAATAAATATTGGATGAAAATAAAAAAATATGGTTTTCTCTTCTGAATTTCTCACAGATTAGGCAATTAATGCTAATTTTCTCTTGGGCTACTGAGTAAGCAATTTTAATGCATTGATGAATTTCAAAATAAATGGCTGTTTGCCCCGGTCATGATGGCGCCTCCTGAAGCCAACCGCGACGGATTAATCACCTGGACTTGAGCGCACCAGCGGCACCCTGACAATGGCTTCACCTGCGGATATGACTGAAATAAACTACGTCAACATCTTCCCGTCGCGAGTTATTGGCACTTTAGAGATCCGTTCTTGGCTGCCAAGACGAGATGCCTCATTTTTAAGGATCCGACTCCCTCCTTAGAGTCGGCCAGAGCCTCGTGGTGACTGAAGAACTGCCGGGCGGTCTTCGATCGCATTTGAGATCGAAGATTTACTAAGGCGGAGACCTTGATGTCGTCTTGTGATCAAAAATATGCTGTGGATCAGTGAATCAATTGCCAGGACCAATTGCATCAATTACCAGCGCAGCAATTAAAAGGTTCATGGGTTTTCGAAAAAAATTATAGGACAAATCGACCTGTAACATTTAATCATCTTTTAAAATGTATTCTAAAACTTTATTTCCAATTATGATGCTCTAGAATTGTTTAATTGTTCAATAATTACCGTTTCATTCTTATATGTGTTGACTTTATAATTCTATGGAAAGTGCAAATAACTTTATTAAAGTGAACAAATGCTTTTTCTAAATTTTACCTGTCGATTCAACTTTTGCAGTTTTTACAGAATATTACTGATATATCATGATATAGCACACAGTAAATGACCATCATTTGTGAGCTATGTATTTAAATGTGTTACACTGCAAACAAAGTGCTTTAATAGCATACAACATAAATTCAGTTTTGATAACAAGCAAAGCAATCTACTATATATATATATATATATTGTCGATTGTTTAAAAATATTAAAATTAGATATTTAATCTAATTTCACGAATTTCACGAACAAGAACTTAATTCTCTCTATGACAATTGAACAATAGGCCAGCATTCCTGAACATTGAAAAACTTCGCAGAAATATTGAAGATATTTCCGGTTGTCGTTGGTTCACTACAAGGTAATAGTAAAATGTATGACCGAATTAAGTGCAAATGAGGTCAATAATTAACGCAATAGTTTTGAAGAAACATCAATAAATTTAATTAAAATTTTAATCAATATCAATCAATACACAGCAAAACGTCTATAAGCTGGTCTATCTACAAAGTTTTTATTAAACCTCTTTTGTTATAACCTGAAAATTAAATATAAAGCGAACTCATTCTTCTATTGAATAATATATTTATTGTTCAGCTCATATTACATTGATTTGAGTCATGTTTAATACCATTGCTATAGTTCCTGATATTTTTATCTCTTACCTCCATTTCCAGCATCGAAGTACAAATGAATTTAAAAAATAATTTCAAACATCGTCATGGTACAGAAACAATGGATTTCAAAGTCGCTACATGGAAGCTGCATAAGATTAATTACTTTATTCTGCGCCGCTAGTAAATTAGCTCGTACAGTGTTGTGACCTGGAACCTTTTCATGCATGCCACGCAAAACATGCCTCGCCATATTTGTCGTCAGCAAAAAGTTCTAACGCAATATAGGCTGCAGAATAATTGTTTGCGAGAGCGTGATGGGCAGCTTGCACTTGTCAACACGCCTGACAAATTAACCAGTTATTTTAATGGTCCATGACATATGTTTTCTATGTTGGCTCTTGCTCACTTTCCTCGTTCATGTATACTCGCGTTGCATACTGAGTATTGCTTCTGCTACTCGGACTCTGATTCCTTAATTACTTATACTAGATCCTCCTATTCATACACGCTTCTCCATTCTCGTACTAACTTGCAACACGCATTCTCGCTTTTTCCGCTCATACCCGCAGCTCGTATACTCATACTCATTCCTCTTACTCATACGCGCTTTTTCGACTATTACTCTCATGTTATCATACTCATACCTGCTTCCTCTACCCAACCTCGCTTCAAATACTCAAAATATGCTTTTTATAACATTTATTCCCACAAACTTATATCATTTGAAAGAACCACAAAATAAATAAATTCAAATAATAACGATAATAATTATGGATATTATTTCGAATTTTGTAGCTATGATAGTAAACACTCAAAGCTTTTAATTTCATAGCTAATCACGCTACTAAAAATGGATCAGATACATGGCTAACGTCTTTATTGGTAGCCCAGCAACTGTAACATACTAGGCCAGGCTTCCACACGAGTGCTATCCATGCTACCATTTGTCCTTGGTTTCCTCATTGACATGCAAGAAAGGCAGCTGTAGCTCTGCTAGACTTGAAATGTCTGCAAAAGTTTATTCTGCTTGCGACTCATTCGGTGACTTGTTATAGCAAACTCCTCGAACTTGTGGCTCACTTGAAGAAAACATTACGATTATGTGAACTTCGTTTACTGAAGCCTATAACCTACCGTGTTCATTCAACATATAAATATATCCACTTGCATGCGATTGTAATCGCCGAAGAAAGCATTAATTACACCATTACGACATGCGTAATTCATTCAGGCGCCCAAGATCGAATAGCCATGCTGATTGACGTGATAAACTGAAAATTGATAAACGTACCATAGGTTTTAAATCGTACAGTAAAAAGATAGCGAATACAATTACCGAGTTCAAGACATCAAAGTTCAACCCATAAATTAGGAGTAAAAAGTTTTAGTTTAATCAATGCAGGGACTCTAACGTAGAGAACTACATCAATACAATTATTCATTTAAGGTTACAACTCTTGGGGGCTACAAACCATTAATTAAGTCTACGATTCAGAATGTAATTACGAGTAACATGGTCGTGATGTTTATCAATATTGTGATTTGATGATTAATTTTAGAAGTGCCATGTTGCTCCTGCTGGTCCCCTGAAGTTTGAATTTGCTTTATCCGAAGAAGATTCTACGGCAAAAATGTCAGTGGAAAAGCTCCTAGCGTAGCCAACTTCGACTTGCGCTGATGAAAACTTATCAAACTTTTATGAAAAAAATATGAATTGATAAAAGTTCAAAATGTACGTTAGGAAAATACGAAAATTATTCTGTCATTTTAATGGGCAAAACACCCGAAATTAACGGAATTTTCAGATATTTGAAGACCTTGATTACCTTTTACCTCCACGATATTGCTAGAGTGTAAAAATATTTCACTCCTACTATACTCTGATCCGATCAACTAAAATATCAATGACACTGAAATAAAAAACCAATCAGAAAAACAAATTCATTCGCTCCTGTCGTCATGTGATTTTTTAGGTTTGAAATGCATGTGACCAAAACTCCTACATACTAACAAAATTTTTGAGAGTATATTTACATATTACAATTACATACAAACCAAGCCTAAGCGTTTCAGGGTATTTGCTTCGCATTCAAGATGAATTACCAAGCATGAAGAATAATTAGATGGAAATTCATCAGCCCGAGATTACTAATCTAGGAAACGACAACCAAATGTAAATTTAAGCTGCCTTTTGAAGCTCTGCGCTCCCTCGAAGGTAGCGATAAAAATCGTTCCCAATTCCTCTGGTGGCAGGTTTTGCTGAAGCTTGGCAATAAATTTTGAGTTTTATTTGAAAATTTGGCAATTAAGTTTAACAGTATTACTATTTCAACAGACTTTCACTGTTGATTTGAGACAGCTTCTTACTCAACAGACTTTTATTTTTGAATGGAGGCAACTAATATCAAATCTTCAATTATGGAATAATAACCTTAAAGGGAAAAAGGGAATAATGTAAAATGGTAAGGGGAATAAATAATTTATAATATAAATAATTAAATAAATAATATTTATAGGGGAATGATAATTAAATTTTTATTCCCCTATAATTATTATTATAAATTATTAAATAATAATTAATATTAAATTATAGGGAATAATAATAATAATTTATACGGGAATAATAATTTGTAAAATTGTAAGGGGAATAATGTGAAGGGGAAAGCGTAGTGGGATATCAGTGCAAAAATAACGACAACCGTCGAAACTAAAAAAAATTCAGTACCAGTTCATGTCTTTCCGATCATTTTTTAAAACGCTATGATCATTGTAAGTTAGTCCGCGTACGAGTTTTGTGAAGATAATTAATTTAAGCCAAAATGTGGTAAATGGAGCATGGATTCATAGTTCGTTTGTCTCCATAATTTTACTGTAATTTTTTCACTAAATGAAAGTGGTATGTCGAATTCGCTGTTTCGATAGATTATAATATGAAATATTTTTCCTGAAATAGTCATTATGTTTGAAGCCGGTGCTTCAATAATAATGTACATTTCTGAAAACGCAATGTCTGTTCCAGATGCAGCTAGATGTCACAATATCCGAATGGTCGTGATCGAATACCATTGCCAATGAAGATTATTTTGCGCTAAATAAATGTGTAAAAACACGTCATCTGAGTAATCACTTTTGTAGACGTAAAATTTGCGAATGCGATATTTTGTAAAATTACTCCATGTTTGAATACAATCCTAATTGGTTGGAGATTTACTATATTTTGGCACGATAGGAGACTACATAGAAGTAATGTAACAATATGAGTTCAAAATTAAAATTATTGCAAATTAACACATTCAATGAATATCATTAACATTTGAATCGCATTCCCATGCAGGTATATAATCCCTCACTCATCCCAACCGTTGCCACTCTTTGATGATCTAAATGGTCGTGAGGCGTCGACTGCAGGAGTAACTAACCAAGGGTTAAACTCAGACGGGACGATTTGCCCTCAGTAGCGTCGCGACCGCAGTAAGGGAAGGTTGTTATCTGCCGTCGCTTGCGCCTCGACTGTGAACTTGAAATCCAGCCAGGAAGTACTCCTATACTCGCCGTGAAAAGCAACAGAAGTTTTTTGTAGACAATACAGTGAGATGATGATATTGAAAACTTTTCTTCGATGAAGCATATACTTAAAAGCCCACAAATAAATTTAAATTGAAAAGTTTTAATGGACTTTCTGAATACATACGAAACATTTGATCATTTGCACTGTTCGAAATTGTTCCAACAACAAAATTTCAATTACCCCTTCTGAACGATCGCGTACGTATGATTGCTATTCGGAGTTTAGCTATTGTCTATAGGTTGAAAGCCTACTTCATCCCATTTGCGTTAAATTTGGTTCTTAAAATATCTAGAATGAAAGATCGAGCACCCTGTTTAATTACATCGTGGGCCATCTAAATACAGTTGCAGTCTTACCCTTCCTTTCTGAGATGTACTCTTGTGAACATATGTGCTGCTTCTCAAATGTCGTTTGACAGAAGCCAAGAACCAGTTTCTCTGTGCACAAAAAATTTCGCATAAAAGTCTCTCATTAGATCAACACAACATTCACATCAAAGCCTCTCATTAAGTTAACACAACATTCACACATTAGATAAACAATCTCTCTTTTCAATCACAATTTGCACCCCTGTAATTATAGTTAATTCTGCTCCTCACATCCGTCCACTTATCATGACGAGTACTAACAGAGTCTTTACTTCAGGGTTAGAAATAGCAGATGCTGGATGCAAACTAATGACCTTTTTACAGCTGCTAATTTGCATCTGTCATGAAGGTCTTTATGCAGCTATTTTTGTTGGATGCTACTGGTTTACATAAGTTATTCTCTCAGTCTACTATTGATTAAATTTAGACTTTTACTGATGTGTGGAAGAGTTGGATGAAATGAATGTCAGAGAGCCTCTCGTTTTTGGAAAGAAATTGCAACAGAGGATTTATGCGCAAGAGCGTAAAGAATTATAGAATCATTGGTCACTTATTGATTCAATCACCTGTGTTGATTACTTTACACTTATTCAAATTTTCTCATTATTTTGTTATCCAAAAATAAATCTCTAGTTTGGAAGCGATCCTGCCTCATGGTAACAGGTCACAGTCAATATAAGCAATTTATAACATTTAAACAAGCCTGCTTGGCTATCATTCATGATGTGCCGTATTTGGCTTTAAATGAAACCGTATTTGCAACCTTGGTCGATATGCGCGAAAAATCGAGTTCGTTTATTTTTGCCTGAAAAATGATCATTTCGCTTTCCCGTTCACTTTCGCTAATCGCATTCTTTGCTTCCTTTTGACAGGGTTTGAAAAAGTGTTAGATTCACAATATAAATTAAAAATGTACAAAGCATTATAAGTTCCGATTTTCATTGGTGGCAGAGTGCCGTGCGAGACCAGCGCTTGCCGAACGAACAAGATTTCAAAAATGTCGACCGTATCTCAAAGCTAAATTTTTTGACATATAAGGCGGTTGATCGATTCTAGATAAGAGAGTAAAAAACCCAAGTTACCTCTGTACAGACCTCTCTAAAACATAAAATAAAATTTCATCATGCGTTGAGAACTGCAATAACCAAATTCTACGTTCGCCTGTTCTAAATGATCTCCTCTGTCATTCTACATATAAAAATCACACGGATGCGTCCGTAGCGTGAGAACTACTATGGATCCTGTGCAAATACTCCCACTGAACAATGTTACTGCAGCGCAGTGATAAATACCCTCATTATTTACGAAGCTGCTGCTCCCCAGCGCACCTTCCGCCGCTGCACCCAGAAAAATGAGTGAGAAATTGTCCAAATAAAGATGCAATTCATGTCCTTATGAGGGTTATCCAGATCCAGTTTGTCTGGCAACCATTCGAGCGGCAAAAAACGACATATCAATGCTACGTCTGATCTCCGTACGGTGTGTAAGAAAATGTTTCACTATTTCGACAACATAACCAATTTATTTGTTCCGAGTGTGGTTTATCAACCACGATCCGCGAATGTAACTCCCACGAATTAGCAACAATGTTTGCTTGTTTGCTACGGGGAATTTATAAGGGAAAATTCTTTACAATCAAACAATCGTTAACACGCAATCAATGACAGGATTTGGTTAACAATTTACTGGAAGCGGGGTTTCTTCGTAGTCTTTCGTTATTTATCTCCTACCGATTACCTTATATCGCATTAATTTATTCATTCTAATTTCTTCTTTTCAGCAGGCAGAAATACAGATGCTGATGTTTGTTAATTAACTTTTTTTTAATTGAATGTATGTTGATTAAAGCATTTCCGGCGGCCTATATGGCGGAAACGAACCGAAAATTTCTTTTCGTGGTATTTTTTGCCGGAGCATAGAAGCCGATGAGAAATCCTTATTGGGAAATGCCCTTGTGTTATTAACTGTCATGGAAAGCCTGTTCGAATACTGGCACATGTTCACTCTTAAGTCTCACTCATCTCTTATACGGCAGGATTTTAATTGGCATTTCGTTTTGCCAATGAAGCGTCGAAACGGAAAATAAAGGCAATAACAATACAATATGCTGCTCAACAATATGCTAACAATAAACAATATGCTAACTAATTCTTGATAATAGAGCGAGTGCACGTGGCAAACGTTGATTGCAAACGTTTCGCAATCGTTCGGGACCGTTCGTAAGAGATGATATAAGCTTTATCTTAAATGCTCCATCTCCATAAATTGTTAGTGTGAACGAACCTAATCCCTCATTAGTAGTGCATCGCCAGATATTCTGACTGAAATCTCCGGCGCATTGTGCTGCTGCAACATCTCCTTGTTTTTTTTTTCAAATTTCAGACTGATGCGCGGTAATGACTAAAAAATGTTCAGTAGCATTTCAAGTAGCAGTTTCACATATGGTAGTTAACCTCACGTGCTCCAACTCCCCCAGGCGTGATGATAGCTGGTGTGTCTCAACATTTCTCGGTAAAGCATAGTTTGTGAATAGTCGACCTCAGACGCTTCAGCTTCTGCAGATGCAGTTACGTAGTGCCAGACTTGCCGTTATGTGGAATTTATTACTTCGAGCTGCTCGCTTGAAATCTTGGTTGCGCAATCTCTATTACTCTTTTTTGAATAACATTGCTGGATTTGGTAGTCACCTATAATATAGTGTAAATAAAAATATGCAAACTGATTGGTCGCGAGTTGCCATTGAAACTGTTTTTTTAATTCATTCGTGTAACGATGCGTGAGGATTCAGTGAGCACTCTTTTGGATTAATGTTTTGGTCAAAATTTTCTGGAAATTTTCCAAAATGAACAGTTAAATGAGCATTCAGATACAATATTAAGCTGTTCTAAAATATTTCATGCTAGCATGAACATGGTAATCACTGAAGTCGCTAAAAATATCGCTGTTTAATGCATGTTTTATATTGCAGTGTACGGAAGTAAAATATTTTATCAACTGATACAGTAGTGATATATTCTGCGTTTAAATTTATCAAGTAGCTAGAAAAATAACTTAATTGCTACAGGAAGGATCTCTCAGCCAAGTTCTTTACTTCTAGCAACAGCTGAAGGCGAAAAGTTTTCGAGTTGCGGTGGCAGGAAAAAGTTGTCGCTCCTCGTCTCAGTCTCGAAGTGCCCTGAAACTTCTGTCAAATCTTTGGACCAACTCCCGAATTTGTCTCCTGATTTTCGAGAAATCCAAAAACTGGTTTCGTTTAAGAAGCTCGAGAAAAAAGCTTCAGGAAGTTGGTTGACTTTTTGTCAACTTTGGAAGTCGTTAAAATTCAAATTGGATTCGTGGCGTTTTCTCCCCGAGGCAAAAATTAGGGATGCCGCTATAGTCACTTGCGGGATTTGTTGGGCTGCAGATTTTTTTACTGCCAACGCTATAGAAAAAAATGCGTCGAAAGCAGTTACAAGTTACCTGATACATTGTTTTTGAATTGTTTATCAGGTTTTAATTTATTATTAAGATCGAACGTAATATAAATCAAAATTGCTTCCCAAGATGTATGTTCGTTCATGGAATCCACACTATGAGGACAGTCGCTAAAATATTAAAAGTATTTAAAGCGAGTGGCTTAGACATCTATAAGAAGTGAAATGCCCAACACAAATTTAATAATAATGTACATTAAAATGCACTCATTTCATGTTCAATGAGCCTTGGAAGGTCTAAATTCTCAATTAGCGCCGCGCGTAATTAATGCTTACATATGCACACTGCTCGGTTGTAGTCCCTCTTTCAAATTTCTCAATAACTTCCCCTGGAGAACATCTTGTTGCTTAATTTTTCAGTCGATAACCTGATAAATTGCATCATATATTACTTGTGGATATCTGATTTTCGTAGTTTGCATTTTCCTGAATTAAGCTCACAAACTACATGACAAAAATAATGAGTATTAAGGTGAGAATGACTTAATTTAAATAAGTCCCTCCGACGTATCTTCAAAGACCCTAGCACTTCATCCCACGCTTACTACAATGCACGGCTACCTTATTTTTATCCAATTTATTTTGTAGAAAATAATTTTTAATCTTCTGCTCATTTAAAACACAAAGTTGGTCCACATTCATTATAGATACTTTTATTTCTAAGAATATTCTCTCAAACCATAATTCCCCTTATCCAACTTACTCAATGAAATTCTTTTTCCATTAATTATGATTTTCTTTACAGGATTACAGACTCCGGTGAATTATATTGCAAATCAATCATCTACTCATAAAGATTCGTGTCCACTTGCTAGCAATATACCTACAAGAAATGCTTCATCAATGAACTACTTCAGTACAACACAGAATACATAAAAGTATTAATATTGTTACAAGGTTAACTCGATCATAATTGAAATGACGACAAAAACTTGAAATGATTCCTACTCAAGTTAAACTATCATTAGTCTGTTGATTTCATCGATAATACTCGCTCGCTGCAAGTCTCAACAAACACTCTTGTGATAATAAATCCTGATAATATTATAATAAAATAATAATTAACAATAAAAAACACTATGTGATGCTGAAATAAACCGTGTCCTGGTGACGCCGGGTATCGTAGTGCATATCATTAATGTGACCCACGTACCAGCTCATTCCCCCGTTTCAACGTCGCGCACTCGTGGTGAAATTTTTGTCAACCGTTCCCCAATTACGTCTCATTGTTTCTACAAAGACTACTACACAAATTACGGTGATGAAGATCTTAATGATTCTGCTCGTCCTTCTGTTCATATCAAGGAGTAATGCCACGACTGAAGACATCGATGTTTTAACAGGTGAGTCCTTATGATTAATTTAAAATTAAATTTATATTTTAAATTAAATTGATTTAGCCAGTGGCCCTTACAATGAATGAGGAGTCTCATTGTTGATGTGCAGTGTGTACTTCTCAGTCACTTTGTATTAGTCAATTGTACTCTCAGGAGTAGCTCTAAGTTGAGCTGAATGTCGTTAGGCCACCCCAGAATCTTTTCAGCTCCATGTTTTGTTCACTGACATTCTACATTTTTTTTATTCTGACATTGATCTTCTAGTCACTGAAGAGCTTGTGAATTTCCACATTGAATGCAATATTATGCTGGTTCTGAGAAGGAAGTTTCTGTTATCTTCTTGTCCTCTGCAATCAGTAAATGGATCGCTACTGTGTTGCTGACCCTGCACCAGTAATTTGTTTTGCTTTTAAATTTCTAACTATTCAAACATGGATGGCAACATCAAAATAATGTTATTATTTCCTGAAGACTATTTGCCCTTTTTTCTTCTATTTTACAAACAGTCATTAATTCAATGCAGGTCATTAAAACAGTGCATGAAACGTAAAGCCCGATATCTCACATTCCGCTAGCTGGAGAGGCATTGGTTTCATGCCTTATTGATGAAAGCGCTGCACGCTGAAGCCGCAAGGATCAGTTAATAAGCTCTCTAAATAAGAGCTTTTTCAAACTTTAGTAACTGACCTAACGAATTAAAATCGATCAACTCTGATAAAATATTTTTGCTCCAACACCTGGGAAATATTTGTTTTATTGGAGTATTAGGGATGTCGAGCTGATGGTGTGTGTCGTTAAATATATTTCGAATTCATTTGAAATTTATGTCGTTTTTTAATGCACCCAAAGGATAATGTTGCCCGTTTCTCTTAGCTTGCGCCATTAAATGACTTGAAAACAATAATTTGCAATCGAGAAATCAGTTTATTGTCCTAATTTTGCTAACTCAATGAAATATTTTCTTGCCTCAGCGGCGCAGATTTGAAGCCGAACAAAATTCACTAAATATTCTCAACATAACTGTTCAATTTTACATCGTAAAATTGAATTATTAGCTGTTATGTAAAATTCATCAGCGTTGCGGGATCAGGAAACAATATTCCTTCTGTATAAAATTCGTTTAGAGCGATTTACCATTTATTCAGTCGCTTTGGTCCAGTGATCCTGAAAGGACTGGCTGAAAAACCTATCGTGCAGAGCGCGCGACACTATATTCTTTCAAACATTTAAATTAACATTTGAATAAAAATTTTTAGTTACGCATGGGAAATAATCTTTTAGTGAACAATTTCCAGGAACGTCCATGCCGAAGAACCACAGGGGCGCTGCATAACTTTTAATTAACACCTGATATGTTGTAATTGATTTACTGCAATATTACCCCTTAAGCGATTATAAGTAATTCTTCACTCGAATTTTGGATTCGCGGTCACAAATGTTATAATACTATGGAACAATATATCTCTTGAATCACAGCTGTACAATTAGTCAGGCAACTTGAGACGAGATAACTTGATAAGAATTGAAACTATAGCTTGGTAGCTTGGTAGTTGAATAGTCAGATCTGCACAAGCGAACCGGCTTAATTAGTTCACTGAACGAGGCTTAGTATTATAACTCAATGTATAACTCAGCCGTCGGTCCGAGACCCAGCGCACGAATGACTGTACGAATATACGCTTAGAATTAATAAAGTATTTATATACACTCAAAGAAATTAGTGGGAATTGGTCAATAAATATCAATGCAGTTTCCGCCTTCTTATGGATCATACCGAGTCATTTCGGCCAAGCAAAATGTAACACAAGTGATACGTGCAGAAGGTGTGTCACTATGTGGACAATATGAAGAACGCATTTTTCAGAGTGTTTTCATCAATATTTTTTTATTGGGGAGCTCGGCACCTGGTTGATTTTGCTGGAATGAATTGACACTGAGGCGATTTTTGAGAGTCATGACGAAAATATTCTGACCAGAGCTTTCTAGTATTACTGCACTTATTCATTCAATGTTAAGAGTTTTTTTGAAGATTTTTTGATGTTCTATATTATTTTTATTATTTGTCTTGTTGTTATTTCACACAAGACAAATGCAAATATTGTTCGATGGAACAATAGGGGTGACCAGAGCTTTCTAGTATTACTGCACTTATTCATTCAATGTTAAGAGTTTTTTGAAGATTTTTTGATGTTTTATATTATTTTTATTATTTGTCTTGTTGTTATTTCACACAAGACAAACGCAAATATTGTTCGATGGAACAATAGGAGATGCAGTGTGGCAGCGGTGGATGCATAGCTCTGCAGATCGCGTTGCGTAGTTCTGCAGGGGACACGTAAACAACCTTAACTATTGCGTCTCAAACTTGCAATTGGATTCTGTCAGTTGCTTGTCCAGGACGACAATAGAATGGTGACCATAGTTTGTCACAGTTGCTCCTTCTTGTGTTGAATGTCGCGCGGGAGCGGCTGACGATGGACTTCCCGATCCAACAATTTATTACCACCGTCAGGAATTGTGCTCTGGTCTTTGGTTAGGTTTCCTGAGCAATTTCGTATGTTTGTAATTTATTGGTTTTTTAAACTTGAAAATTATCTCCTATTCTTGAAGCATATCAATTTAGCACGCCCTTGCACATCACCAAACTGACCGACATCTTTAATGACCGGAAACCGATGTCATTCGATCATTGTTAATGAAAGAAGGATTATTCGTAGAGGAAAGTTACTATAAAGTACGGGACAATGATTACAATAAAAAGGCTACGATGCTTACAAACATTGTTTGAATATCGTATTGTGAGATTTGAGATTTTTTACTCCGACTGAATACCGTATACCAGTATATGGATCAAAAAAGAAAAATACATAAGTGACTTTATTCAATGTGAATTCATTTCACACTTTGAAGTTTAATTGCTGCTAACGACTTTAACTTGTGAGTTACAATCACATATTCACACAATAGAATTCTCCTGCTTCAGAGTGAATTCTAGAGTACATTATTTCAGTCTGTTTTCTCAGTGCGCACAATAGTCGACAAAATGGACTAGCTTCATTATCCTGAAGGATTGTGTTAATCTCTGAAGATAAACTGCCATTGCTGGAGCCTGGATTGTCTTCTCAATCGGCAGGCTGGATATTATGCTCCTCTGCCTACTCGTTATGCACTCATCCATCTCGTGGTGATCTAAGTTTATGTCTTGAGCCTCGTTATCAAAGTAACGCTGTGTGTCGGTGCGAGGTGAGTAATTAAGTAACCGTTACTTAATTGTTACTATGGCCACAGCGTCCACTACTGCAGGACATCGTCGAGTGTGTTTTTTTGCAACAATCTTATAGTTCGTCCAGTTATCATCATCATTTCATCGAATACCAATGAATTTAATGGCATTCCAGTTGATTATGGATAAACTTCCGCTCTAATGCTGCTGAGGCTTCATCTGCTAATGTCATTATTTAAATGCTTAGTCTTCTTTACAAAAATATCCTCGATCCACGAATGCAGAAGAAATGTCGCGTGACTTCACAATCGCATGATGACGTGCGTGCTGCGTGGATGAAAGCGTGGCTACCGCTGCCACGCATCATCCTCATGAAATATTACATTTGTGATTGTTTTGAAATTGTTCCCCTGATTGACTGATGAACTTATTAATCTTTATATATCAGCACTATTAGAAAATGTTTGATTATTCCATTATTTTTTGTATGAAATTAGAACTTGAACTTGTTTTAGCTGTCTCTGCCCATCATGTTACTATTTTGCACATACAGTTCGTATTAATCAGTCATGCCTGTTGTCAGTGTCGATTGTTGTCAGTCACCACTGTTGTCCGCCGTGACGGATGTCAGTCACGACTACTGGCAGTTACGACTGCTGGCAGTCACGGCTGCTGGCAGTCACGACTGCTGGCAGTCACGACTGTTGGCAGTCAACACAGCTGTCAGTCACGACTGCTGGTAGTCACGACTGCTGGCAGTCACGACTGCTGGCAGTCACGACTGCTGTCAGTCACGACTGCTGGCAGTTACGACTGCTGGCAGTCACGACTGCTGGCAGTCACAACTACTGGCAGTCACGACTGCTGGCAGTCAGCACTGCTGGCAGTCACGACTGCTGGCAGTCACGACTGATATCAGTCACGTCCGCAGCAAGAATCCAAGACATGTCGTGCAGAGCGCTGCTGCATTGCGCCAGCGGCGCTCACTCTCATCTGCAGTCAAGTTTTGTCTGCACTTCCATGATTTGTTATCGTGACGTCATGCATTTATTTTGTCACGCACGTAATTTTTGGGGTAGTAGCTGATGCATTGTTTCGTTCCCTACTTAATAAGAGTTTTATATTGGATGTCATAGAAATTTTAAAGTTCTACTGTTTGGTGTTGCATAAAGAAAAAAAATTACAAGAGTAGCTTGGCTAATATATTAGTTATCTGTCGTTAAACAACTGTGTTTGAAAATGGTTTTAAAGTGGAGAAGATCTTAAGTGAATATGAGCAATATGTTACATAGGAATCGAGGAATGTGAAATAATTTCCAACAGTACGAGGAATATCTTCTTAGAGGATGGTGAATTACTCCTAATGATCTGTCCTGATTTTCAATCACTGAATGCTTGTTCTCATTTGGATTGTCATGGCTAGTGTCGTCTCATCATTGCGATGACTGAAAATAATGATGTGCCATTTTCTTGTAGAAATATCCGGTAGTGAATATTGCGGACCTTTGCGGATTTGCTATATGCTTTTAATAATGGTTATTAACAGTAAACTTATTTTTTATTTAACAAATTTGACAGGTTTTGTGGTCAACTTTATCTTATTATTATCTATTATTATCTATATTATCTTATATATTTATTATATATATATATCTATATTATCTATCATTGTCTTACATTACAGTTTTATTCAGCATTTTACTCATAATTTCACCAAATCTACGGATAAAACTTCCAATATTTCATTTATTACTAATTTCCTCACCTAGAAGATTGCATTCATCAGAGCTACAAGCTCTAAAGCTCATGAAAGTTTCTGGTGCCTGCTGCTGAGTCTTTAGTGACTCATGAATACCCAAGAGTCTTTGAATTTATGGCCACCGCCAGTCGTACGTGCGAAGCTGGCCATTATTTTGTGCAACCTGCAATACTTGCAGTGCCTGTTTAACTGAGATCGTTTGAGATTACATTGACGCAAAATGACCATAAATCTGTTGATTGATAGCTCTAACTGCTCTAACTATTGAGCATTAATTTACTTATTCGCGATGTGCTAACGAGGGTTAACCGAACTATTACCTCTCAAATTACTCGGGTAATCTCAGGTCAGCAGAAATTATTAGAAGGTTTACTCAAAAATAATTAGTGTCTGTGGGCTGGTAATTTCACTTGCAGAATTAATACACTGTATTAATTTTTTGAGAGCATTAATTAAATGTTTCTTGAAACGTTGTTTTCGCAATTCCAAATAGTTTTGTCGATGCTGTTGCAGATCCTACTAGAAAGATACAGCTTTTATCAATTACATGTTGGTGATGTCCTTTCCTTTTCTTCAAAATGAACTTTACTGATATATTTTTACTATAATCATATAATTAAAAGAAAATTGTGGGTGCATCGAATTATTAGGTTCGCGCTTATGCCAAAATTAGAAAACCGTTTGGCCAATTTCGTATTTTCCTACTCAATTCATTCATAAAATTTTAGTGAGACGAATAATTTGAAAACAAAGATTGTTTTGCAGACGACGTAGCTATTTTTGAGAGCAGTTAGCGATTATAGTTACGCAGACGGCACTAAATTGAGTACTGAGCGCTCATAGCCATGCAGGCAGTCCTACTATTTTTGGGAGCACTAAGCGCTCATAGCCATGCAGGCAGTCCAACTATTTTTAGTAGCACTGAGCGCTCATAGNAGCACTAAGCGCTCATAGCTATGCAGGCACGCAAAGATTTTTGTGGAGCGTGGAGAGAGAGAGAGAGGGAGAGAAAGGGATCATGATTTCGCCGTAATGTTGTTATCCGCTCGCCGTAACGACGTTAGCGCTCCTGACGATCACTACGGCCCTCGATACTTCAGTTCAGTTATCCTGTTAAAAAGCCTGCTCTGTCCGCTCCATTTGAACTATTGTCAGTCGCGCAATAATTCAATCGAGACCTCGACGAGGACGGTCAACACATGAACAGAAAACATTCAAATTTTGACAAAATTCAAAATAAGACTGGTTTGATACAAAGGACGCGCGCTGTCATTTTCGTGTGAATAACAATTAGCGTTTCAAAAATGTTAGTTTCGTCATGCTCGACAAATAACTAAAGCAAATAATTTCATCTAGCGGGGCTTTGATATTTTATTACAAAGCTCACACAAACAAAATAAAGGTCATTTGCATTTGCCACTCCGTCTGTAAACAGCGACGACTGCCAGCGTTGCAAGTTGCCAGTAAATTTGCATTTGATTACTTTTCCCTGCACGTTAGGCATCACATCAAGAGAATAAACTTTCAAATTAATGTTATTTTCTGAATTTCCGCTGCCTTCTGTGTTCAAAAATCGATTTTATGTACTCTGTGAATTCCGTTGAATTGCCTGTTGACGTATCGAATAAACTCGACTGTCCCGTTAAGGTGCAGTTGCTTTGTTCAATTAGGTGCGTTTGAATAGCATTTCGTTTGACATGTAACATTGTTTTCGTTGCTTAATCAAGTTAGTGCGATTGGCTTGCGTGTTCAATTAGTGGAGCGCTGGGCAGAGATAGGTTAGGGTCCTGAGAGAACATTATTCAGGCTTCATTTCATTCGTTCATTTAAATTTTTAGTTGCACTAATAGCACCTAAACTCGCTAAATTCTACAATATATTGAGAATATCAGCTTTCATTGTTCTAGGATCCTGGATGCCAATCTTGCAGTTGAAGCTTTGAAATATTTCGAAGTTTGAAGGTTCAAAATTTTAGGTCTCGAAATTATTTTGAAGTTTCCATTCCTATAATTCATGGATAATTACCATTAAGGGAAATTTTCGTGCTGAATTGAAACTAGAAATTATTGTTAATTTAGAACATTTGGCGATAACAAAATAAATATTTAGACAAAAAAGTCTTTGGAAAAAATACAACGAATCTTTGGACAGAAATGATTCATCAAATTCAGGTGGCTACAGATCTCTGCCGCAGTAAATTATGACAGAAGATCGTTATTTCATTCATTAGCTCAAACTTGTAACTTGCTTTGGAATTTATCACCTCAGTTAACTACTCCCTCACCTATAGCGTGAGATTAGAAACCCAAGTTGTCCGATCATAAAAAACTTCTCGACCCGCGCCTCAGATCATAAAACGTTAAGTTAGTAGCACAGCTACCGCGGTTGACATTCACGAGGTGTTCCGTTATATTCATCCAGGTCATTCCTCGTCTTCCCATCCTCTATTTCTCTATCGTATAATGAGCTAACAGTGTTCAAATATTTCCCCATTCAAGTCTAGTTGTACCCAATGGCTAGAGTTATATTTATATAAATAAAAATTAACATTGGTTTTGCCGCAGTCAAACCAGTGTTATCAGTTTTTTCCAATTCCTCTTGATGCAAAAAGTTTAATCAGTCATACAAGTTTCAGTCATATAACTATTGGTTCGCCGGACCCAGCTAAAAAACAGAAATTTCAATACCGTTGCAGACTTTGCTACCAATTTTTTTGTGGCTCTTCTCGAAAATTGATTCACGTCCTACGAATATCAAGTAAGAAGTCCGAGTAATTCCGTGCATCTGATCCCGTATCACGTCTTCCGTAATTGGCGTAAAGCCACTCATGTTTGGCCGATATCGTCAGAACTTCGGGAACCTCGACCCTTAGGCTGCGCTTTTGTAGTGCCCGTTAGCTTATTCTTCTTTCATTGTCTGAAATTGAACAATTTTGATCGAAAATTTGTTCAAGCGTCGTTAAATAAATGTGTTATGTTTTTCAGATACTAATGGAATTTTTCTTCATACCCAAACTTTGATGTAATAATATAATAATATCTTTGGAACTATTTACGCCGTAATATTTCAATAGCGATGTAGTAGCCCGAGATACTGCAAATCCCCGGTCATCTTTCTTTTTCTCCATGCAGTGCATTACTCGAAGTTTACCGAAAGCCTGTAAGGAGCATCTTTCTGTCTCGTACCATCGGAGCTGAGTTTCGTACTGATGACCTTGAGTCTCGGACTACTTTCAGTCTCGTACTGATGACATTGAGTCTCGTACTATTTTCAGTCTCGTACTGATGACCTTGTGTCTCGTACTACTTTCAGTCTCGTACTGATGACCTTGAGTCTCGTACTACTTTCAGTCTCGTACTGATGACTTTGAGTCTCGTAGTACTTTCAGTCTTGTACTGATGACCTTGAGTCTCGTACTACTTTCAGTCTCTTAGTGATGACCTTGAGTCTCGTAGTACTTTCAGTCTCGTACTGATGACCTTGAGTCTCGTTCTACTTTCAGTCTCGTACTGATGACCTTGAGTCTCGTACTACTTTCAGTCTCGTACTGATGACCTTGAGTCTCGTAGTACTTTCAGTCTCGTACTGATGACCTTGAGTCTCGTTCTACTCTCAGTCTCGTACTGAACTGATGACCTTGAGTCTCGCACTACTTTCAGTCTCGTACTGATGACCTTGAGTCTCGTTCTACTTTCAGTCTCGTACTGATGACATTGAGTCTGGTACTACTTTCAGTCTCGTACTGATGACCTTGAGTCTCGTACTACTTTCAGTCTCGTACTGATGGCCTTGAGTCTCGTTCTACTCTCAGTCTCGTACTGATGACTTGTGGCAATCGTGAGGTTAACAGTGGGCAACAGCCTTTCAGCTTCCGCACTGGCGGTTGACGACAGTCAGGAGTTTTTGCCCCATGCCCGATTTTCTTCCGTTAGCGGGATCGAGCCCTGCTAACTGCGATTTTAATCAGCGACTGCGATGGTGACTGCTGGTAGCCGGCCTAAACAACCACTGGGCGCATCGAAAGAAAAAAGTTAACTACCGGCGACTTCAGTGGTGATTGCACAAACCATTTCCTGTGCCTCCACCACTGACCGCAGCGTCGTGAAGTTTATCGTCGCGACTGGTATGGTTAACGCCGTGAAAAAGCCCCGACATATTGACTACCGCACCCCAATTGATGTACCTAATTAATTACTAGCGGAATCTCGTGATTTAGTCGAATGTAATAATGATGGTGTATTTTCATGATTACATTTTCGTATTACGGGCTTGCTATGACCTTTTCCTCCAGGTTATGTTGGATTTTTAATTATGGTTAGAGTCGTATGAGTGAAACTATTCTCTATTCTTATAAAGTGCAAAAATCAGTAGCCCATCAATTATTTCCCTGTTTATCAAGTCATAGTGGAATTGCTTGAAATTGCTGTCAAAGTAACGTGTTGTGACGCTTTCCCAACACAGCGAGACTCAGACCAATTTTTACTGCTCTCACTCGATTTGTCTTTTTTACGTTTTACTCAGATTTCTCATCACGGTTAAGTAAATTTCATTCTATCACAACCATTGATGTTCAACTTCAATTTTTTTATATTCAGTGTATTACAAGCGCCTACCCAGAAATTGTGTTCAGCTGTGCGTGATAGATCAGTTAGGAACTTTAGACCGTGAATAAGATGTTTATGGGAATTTTTGAGTAGTTTTATTATAGAAAAAAGTTTCGCAAGCGCGTGATGAAAAATATACAAATCTTGGTCGGGAATTATAAAAAACTGAAAAACTGAAAAACTTGCCAGCAATTATGAGAAACTGATAATTCTGGAGATTTAAAAAAATTACGGTTCAAACTAATAACGAGATCATGAATAACTTTAAACAAATAACTGAGGCACATTTCAACTGTTTCATGAAGAAGTATGTTGGTAAACAAAAAATTTTCCACATCAGATGAGGCCAATCATTTTAGAATCATTGTACATTTTCAAAAAGAGCCCTAATATAAATGTAGCCTTTAGCTATTATCCACTGTAAATTTTGAATAGATAATTCTTACTTTATTACTCTGTCTTTTGTTTGTAAATTCAGGTTTTAACTCCGGTATTTTTTCTTTTAATTTTCGACTGTATTAACTTCTGGTGGTATTTGTGTTCCAGATTTTTCGAACTAACGATGGAGCTGGACTCCGAAACGTTTCCACTATATATATATGGTTAATTTTTCAGGAGATTTCTTCGCTTTTGAATTTCTAGTGAATTTGAGATCTAAGCGAACTATTGCCTATAATAATACATATTAGCAATGTTTTAAAATTCTCTTTGAAATGCATGGGCAATAGAAATATGCTCTGATTTTCAGCGAATTTTGTCATTTATGGAAAAAAAGGCGCTATTGTGCTCATCATGTCCGTCCGTCGTCCGTGATGGACGGACGGACGTGAGAAAATGTGCTCTCTGTCACTCACTGCAGTGAATATTGATCTAATTTTTTTTAGTGTATGTAGGCTTACTTATTTTGTGTATTCACATTTTTGTACAGTAAAATCCATTTTTCAACCTTGAACTGGTTTCAAATTCATTTTTTTTTTCTTTAAATTAATTATGTCATGACTCAAGTTTCCTACGTGCATTGTTTCAACTCAATTCATAATTGCGATGGCTTAAATTATTAATGCTTTTTATCCTGAGATTAATTTTTTCCCGTCGTATCATTGCGTTTAAACTTTGTGTTGAAACGCAATAAAATTTATGAGAATATTTTTTTTGTATATCACTACCTGAACTTTGAAAATATGTAGTTGGTTTACAAAACGCTAAGGATCTCCGCTAGAGGAACCACACGACGCTCTCTGGACTCATCAGCGGCCGTGGCGCGGTGCCCAGAGAGTTCCTCGGGGGCCGCTTAGCGACGCCCCGTTCCCCCTCAATGTGTGCTCGGGTAGCATGCGCGGTGTCGATCACTGCTTTTTGTTTAAGAAACTTTACTTCTTATGATAAATAATTCGTTATCTATGTTTTCTCTGTCTAGAACCACCATCAGGGGACAGGCAACAAATCGTCCGTGTTATTCATATATCCAGCCATCTTATATCTATTACCACCTTCAGAAAAGACAGAGAGTTAATATGGCCTCAATTAATAGCCTTCTGATTATTTTTACCAATACCCGATTGGCAACATTATGAATTATGTTTTCAAATGTTAATTATAAATAAAAATAAACGATATTTTATGCGGCATAGCACTGCATTCTTCCCAAGAAATATTGTTCATTGACGCCGTTCATAAACTTTCTCAAATTTTTATTATTATTTTTTTAATTGTCTGTAAATGCTGGGTAGTCAATTTGTTCGATTTCACCAGAAACATGAAAATTTTGAGCTTAAATAATTTTGCAGACGAGCTTCTGCATATAATAAAAAATTCCAATATACTAATAAAAAATAGAAATAGTAATAAACTTATTAATAGTAATAGGATTACAAATAAGATATATAATATTAATAATAATGAAATGTAAAATTTTTAAAACAAATTTTTCTGTCAAAATTTGGGTTTAAAACTTGCCGCTGCCGCCCATTTACTCTTTGTTCCATTTTGACGTTGCAATTAAACTTAAATAGTTTAAACGAAACAAGTAACGATCACCGAACCATGAAAACAACCAATTTTAATGCCTGTTATCAAAATTACCGCCAAAAACTGTTCCACGTAAAAATGCAGTTACGTCTCTATATAAGCCATATAAATTGTCGCTAATGACCATTCTTTAATTTAGCGGGAAGTGGATTAATTTTCTGTAATGATAGCGCTAAGCCGCCGCAGCAACACAGGTGATTACGTCGCTTAAATAAAATCTTTTTGCTCGGTTGATGTTGGTATGAATTATTCTATTACAATCATTCGTTATAAACTTCCGTTTGTCGATCACTAAATTTTTCTATTTGTCTCTTATTTGGCTATACAATTGCTAAATAAAATAGAAATTTAATACCAGTTATTGCATGAATGATGACAGTTCTATTTGGTGGGAACTACATTTTAAAAACTAAAAGTAGGAATCCAAGATATGTTCCTCAGTTAATAAAAACACTTCGGCAATGTATTTATAAAGTGCACTAGATCGTCAATAAATGCGGTATTTTTTGAAGAAGGATTTTTTATGAACAAATATTGTAGATTAGCAGGTTTCAAATTCCCCACTGCTTGGATATTGACCAAGAAGATCAAGTTTGACAGCTCCGAAATGGGTTTCAAGTTTTAGTCTCCGTCAGTATTAAGCTTCTCATCCCGTGGGGCGAGCTGGTTCCTTCGTTGTAGGATGTTGATTCTAACGCCAGGGTAAGTCGATAAAATTACTATATTGCTTCATGTTGTAAAACTGATAACGAAAATATTGATTTTGACGTGTGTAGGAATTCACTTGTTTTGTTACCATGCAGGATTGTGCGCTTGATAACTTGAAACTCCGGATCTGGCTGTCTCTTTACGTATCCGATTTGTTAATTTAATGTTGTTTTACGCACTAGATTTGTCATTGATTTATCTCTTTTCGCGTACGGTTCTTTACTACTACTGTTTGTGGAATATTTTTAATGCTAGTCTCGTTATCTTTGTCATTTGCGTTTTAAATGCCGTTCTGCCTGAAATCTTGCCTAATAACCAGAAGCGATGCCTTTTAAAAAAAGCGTCTGTTCATTCATTGGTGGGTGTGGCGAGAATAAAAATCATAACTAAAGAGGTCTGGTTATTCGAAGATCTTAGGTCGGTTCGTCACAAATATTGATCAAGCGTGTTGTAAAATTAAAGTCAGCGCATAGTTGTCAGTATTTATAAAATGATGCATGACGATGAATTGTACATAATCGATCTTTAACCATCGTTTGTTCTGTTGCCACAGAAAAGACAAACAGTAAAGACACAGCAATCGGGTACTTTTTGTATGTTGTGAAATGAGTGTTTATAGAGTCTAAAAATACATGAAATACTCGTAGACCGTATCCTCAATTCGATTATTCGTTTTAAAGCATAGAATATTAGACTCCATTTTATTTTAATAGCATGTTATTGGATCCTCGCAAGACTGTTATTTTTGTGTCAGATTTATGTTGTTAGACACGAATCTTTCTAGCCAGATCCGTGAATCATTCGGTCCTGACTGGATGTTTAGGAGCTCCTCGATTGAAATTAATTTTTGCTCAGTTGCATTCAAAGTAAATGTTGATAAACGAGATAAAAATTCTGTTTATAAAAAACTCAAACATTGCCACGTGCTTTGAAATTCCGCTAATATTTTGTTTAATGAAGGGCCGTCATGTTTGATCGCCTGATTGAACTTTTGTTTTAGTGGCAAATTTAGTGATGGGGAAATTTATATTATTTAGATGTACGAATATTTTATTGTGGTATTTATTATCTACAATTTAATTTGTGGTGGCGGATTACTGGTTTTCTTTTGATTTTTCTATCAGACTCGCAATAAGAGTCAAAATGTTAAGGGCTTAAAGTGAAGATAGAAGTACAAAATATTTTAAATACGTTATTGAAGTGATGTGCTAATTGCGGTATTATCTAACTTTTAATTCAATCAGTTTTTAATTATATGTTTTAACATTACGGACAATTTTCGAAATGCAGGTCAGGTGAGTTGATTCGACTTAACTCAAATCGATTTAAAACATACGCCATGCGTCCACTAAGCCTGTAGACATCAGTACTCAGACTTTCCCTGTTAACTTTAATGTCTTCCTGCCTGACGTCATCCACCACCCAAGCGTGATCGCTGAAATCTTTGTATCTATTACAAATTTCGGTATCCATAAGAGATCACTCTTTTCTGGGGTTCATAAATATTTAGTAATAATGACAAAATATACACGCATAAATAATGTTGTCAATAGTTAACCTCAGACGAGTGAAATTTCTGAGCCTTTCGCATTTCAAACTAACAAGTTGTCGCCACTTGTTGTGAAGATTTGTCACCAAGGCTTTTCCCAAACGAGTGAAGTCAAAAAATTATTGTATACGTAAAATTCTGCTAATAAGTCGCATGTAGACTCTTGACTGCCATTAATTAGTTCAGGTAAGAATAATGCTATTCAAGTTTACGAATTTCCCTAATAGTTCAGACTATAGAGTAGTTGAATCCAATTTAACTTTTACACCTATTATTGTCAACAGAAGTTAATTCCTGTAGGCTCCTGACCACGTAAAATCTCGTCGGTACAGTCGTTCGAACAAGGAGTTCCTGCCGCGCACGCGAATTTGTCAGCGCGGCTTCAAAAGAATTTGTGATTAGCCTTTGGATTGGAATTTGGCGGCCGTTGATAGGCGGACGAATGGATGTTTGTTTTCTTGATTGGACGAGAGGACAAGTTTGACCATTGCTAGTCAAGCGAGTGCTGCATTTTTCATTTGTCAATCGAGTTCAGAATGACGTTTTAATAATAAAACTACAATTTTTGAATTTGAACAAATTTTCTCTCAATATGAAATTTGAAAATTTAGGCAGTCTTTAATTTATTTTTACGATCTATCCTATTAAATCTGGAAAATCATTTTAACGACCAATATCTGATGCAATTATTAGGCGAGAGAGCTGCAGCTCCCGACGCTGCAAATGCTGAGTACTACAAAACTATCGAAAAACCGATACCACATCACTTGCGTGAAATGGAAGTATAATATAAATTACCATCATTATCACTGAATTAAATTCAATGCTCTATTCTTATGTACAACCTGAATTACTCAAGAATATTTTAGACTTTCTTGTTCAATGGCCACAAAGTTGGCTTTTAAATTTCAAGCACAATGGATATATTTCCAACCGAAATCGTCGCTAATCGTTAATGTTATTGATCTGCATATTCATCTGTCTTTTTCTGAACTCGAGACATTTTCTTTGTTGGTACCGGGCACTCGATGATGCGTACGTTTTCCCTCCGATAAGCTCCAAAATCGCACGATCGAATTCTAACGTTCCTACCGTCGTTGGTTAATAGTGTAAATTGCAGGTATAAGGGATGAAAGTGTCAGTTTAGTTAAAAACGGCATGACCACGTGCACCTTTTGTACTCCAGTAGCTTGGATATCCCTAACAGAGATATTTGATTTCAAAAGCAAATCTCTTAACGTAATTTGTGATCTGCATCAGTATTATACAGACAATAAATCATTAGAGTAAAGAACAATCAGTTTCCTATTAATTATTTCACAAGAATTATATTTATTGGTTAGAAGTAACCTTTTCTCGATAGACAGTATTTTTATTTATGCAACAATGCATTTAAATAGTAATTACATCTGTGGTTAATTAAGCGCATGATTTCCTAATTAATTACTGAAGCTGGAAAAATTTTAATCGCATCAGCTTAGAGTTTCAACGATGCAAATTAATGGAAGCCTAAGCGAAAAGGAGCTTCTGCTTAACTGAAATTCCTATTTTGATTTCATCGGACCTGGATGCAGATGCGCTAATGCGATGCTTTTGTTATTTCCAACTCTGATATTCATGGATTGTAGGATTGAGAGCGACGGTAAAGCCTGCTCACCTATATGGGTTAGTAATCGAGGATAATCCAGAGTCAACTGGCAGCCGTTTATAGCGACGCAGTACGGTGGTTTACGCATGGTAATTTTTCTGCACACACGGGAAAGAACACTTATAAAAAATAATCATTCAGCAAATATTTTAGAAGATTTTGAACCAAATTATTGAAAGATATTTAACAAAACTCTGATTGAGGCAAGACTTATTTAATAAGTACTAAAGAACCGAAAGAGTGCTGTATTTAATGTTCAATGTTGTGTATCCTTTCCAGAACCTGAGAGATTCCCATTCGAGGACCCCTCGATTCATCCGCCCTCTGGTAACGTGGGCATCAACGGCTCCTTCATTGAAACGCAGTCTCACATCATCCGGTACCGCCACCAGGAGCCTACGAACAAATGGGCGCGGATGATCAGAAGTTGGCGTCCCCACAACTTGTCCGCGATGGACGTGGCTACGGAGGCCTCAAGTTCCAAAGCAAGGATCAGCAATCGGGTGCGTCGACCGCTGCGGACGAAACGCTATCGTGCCAACTCGGTCCGCGATATTGGCCGCAGCTTCTCAGGCTTCGAACATTTGCATGAGGAATTGCAGGGCTTTCAGCTATCACAAAGCTACGACGAATACCAAGGGTTGCAAGGCTCTCCTCCTAGTACGTTTATTGTGGATGGCAGGGAATCACAGCAACAGACATACAGGGTGCCGCATCAACCGACGTACCAGCAAGGGTATCAGCAAACGTACCAGCAGGAGCAGGAGCAAATGTACCAGCAGCCGCTGCAACGAACGTACCAGCAGCACTCACATCAACATGCGTACCAGGAGCCGCACCATCAGACGTACCAGCAGCCATACCCTCACTCGTACCAAGAGACGTACGAGCGTGGATATCCTGCAGCCCCGCCTGTGCCAATGGCAAGTTCTGCGCTTCGATGGGTTGCGGAGCCGCCGCCTAAGCTCGTCTTCAGCAACTCGACCGGCGGCGTTGCGCCCTGCGCTGCTCGTGCGGACGGCGCGCTCGCCACAACCACGTGGATTTACGACGACGGACGACCCGTTGAAGAGGTGACGTGCGCCTCTTATTGCCTCATATTGTAGAGTTCACGTCCTATTATTGCCTTTCCAATTTGTTTTCGTAATGACAGTGATTTGTCGCCCCATGTTCCTGTCCCTTAGTCAGTCTGTGTCCGGTGACGGCTGTCTGGTGTTATGCAGGTTCCTGGTCTTCTCTCAGTGTTTGGTAACAGCTGTCTGTTGTTACCGCAGGTTCCTGGGCTGCTCTCAGTGTCCGGTAACAGCTGTCTGTTGTTACCGCAGGTTCCTGGGCTGCTCTCAGTGTCCGGTAACGGCAGTCTGGTGTTGCCGCCGTTCGCTGACCGCCGCTATACCGCCGCTCTGCACGCCGCCACCTACGCCTGCATTGTGAACACTGCTGGCGGGCGTCTCAGGTCGCTCCCCGTCGCTGTCACTGCAGGTACGCGTTTTGTGATATACTGCAAGTAAAATTCAAATCACATGTCTTCTGTAAGCTTAATTTTTCGGTTTAATATCTAATAGTTGGATTTAGTTATGAGTAAAAACACTTGAAATTCTGCGCATTAACTTCGGAGAAAAAAGCTGTTTTGTTCATCTAGAATTTTTGTAGTCGATGCATCCTACCTAAATTCATAAAAATTTTCGACAATACAAAAATCCGCAAAGTTTTCGTTACATGCATTTATATAAAGCTAGAAAAGGAATCATTGTGCCCGGAAGGATTTTGAACAACATCTGCATTATTCTAACTACACATTTCGTCAGGTCTGACCGCGTCATGTTAAGTTTCTGACGATTGTTCAGGGATATAATAGTGATATTATGGAATATCATTAGAAATTACAAAGTAAGCTGTTAGCTGTTATCTCATCCCTCCGTGCTTGACATACGCGACGAACTTGTAAGGTTCTAGTCAGAGTTGACGGACTTCGATGTGATGATTAATTTGCGTCCTAGTATCGAAAGTTTAATAAGTTAGTTTTTCGAAGAATTGGACAAGATTTCGCAAGGCCGTGATCTTGCCTGCAACAAAATACCTGAGAATTCGTTTAGAAGCTCTAATTGCTGCCAATGGAACTCATACTTGAATAATTACGCTTCATGTTCAGTTAATATTAATGCATTTCAACTGGGATAACTTGTTTGTCTTCGAATTTTGTATTGTATTGTTTCTTGTTCGAATCTTGTGCTATTTATGAATATTCTACCATGATTTAGCTACGAATATTTTACGCACCCTCTATAGTTATATATACTCGGTTAATATTTCATCCTTGCCGTTCCGTTGGCTCACAGTGACTACTTTTTGCATAATTTAATTCTGAATAATGTTCTCCCATGATTTTTTTTTCAGTGGTTGACGTGGCGTACGAAGCACGCGTACGTGACCAGCACGTGATGGCCGGCAACGTAGCCGTGCTGACGTGTGAGCTGCCGTCCTACGTCAAAGATTACGTCACCGTCACGTCGTGGCTGCGCGACGACGCCTTCAACATCTTCCCGTCACTCAGGGGCGGTGAGTACAGCACCATATTTACGTCACCTTAACGCGGCAACTCAGTTGTTGTCGTAAAAAACAATTAAAATTTCGTTTTACATGTGAAGATTTTATGTTTCGCAGGCATTGTATGACCATGCCCTCACGGTATTTGGATGGACTTTTTTTTCTGCCCTGCCATCAGGAGACTTACTTTGCATCTCTAATTATGTGTGTATTTTGTTCTCAGCTTTAGTTTTGTACTGCATTTTGCGTGGCGAGTCGCCTCTAGAATTCTGCGCCATTTGGGTTAAAAAAAACTCGACATCCAACTTGGCCCTTCCAAATAAAGCGAATGCCGAATGGTAATTAGGACGAAAATTTGCGACCCGTGTTGTCTAGTTTGCCTCCCTAAACGAACTCTTCTCTATAAGTTAGTATGCAAATTCTGTTAATTAATTTGAAATGATATCAGGAGCCCGAGCGCGTCTTTTGAGCTTGCATGCACTCGTATGCGTATGCTGGACGCTCGAGTCCAACGCGACCTGGTAAGTTGGACAGAAAATGATTTGGAATTTCGCGCATTTGTTCAAAAATATAGCACGCTAGTTTTGGTATAAGATATCAAGAATTATTAACTTCGCGAACATGTTACGAAACCCACAAATTGTTTTTATATATTATCTGCAAACCTGTCCATCGAACCTTGAGAGAGGATGCAATTGCCGAAAATTTATTAAAACTTTTTCATTTTGAAAGATCGTTTAGCCTAAAATCGTACTTTGGAGATGTACATTGATGGCACTATCTCATTGATAAAGCTGTTACGGACAACTGTTCCCTCCACACCTCGGCTAGAAATACAATCGCTCGAGTGGTTCTTTTAATAATGCCAGAAAAACGACCGGACTCGTGTCCACGAGTTGGGATATTTGGGGCAATTTCGACGGTAACCCCGGAACTGCAGTGGCAATTGGAGCGATATTGCTTCTCGCTACCTGAGGCCTCTCCCGCTTGCTATCCCATTCTCCTGACAATATCTGTGCGCAGATCTCTTTTACAACTATGTCTATTCCATGAACTGACTCTTGAGGACCATTATTTGCTACGACGCGTTTTATCATTTGTTTCTTTAAGTGGATTTATCCGACTTTAATTTTACTCTAGTGTTCATAACAAGAGACATTCCCTTGTGAACAGCTCAACTGAGCAGCTTGAGAAGTTCATAATCTCGAGATGGCCGTTATGTAATGGATTTTATTGATAACGCCTACTGAATTCTTGAGTTCAATCCTATCGTGGCTCAGGAGCATCCGATGATCGATTTTCATTTTCCTTGGAAGTTCTTCATGTTCATTCATTTCTTATCTAAGTCATGTCCAATGTTGATTTCAAGTTCTAGTGTTGCTGGATTCTCACCTGTTTCCAATTTTATTATTTTGTGCATCTTGAGATAAATTTTCGAGGACCATTTTACTCCAATAGTGTAGCTCAATTGCCTCTTGGTGTGGAAGTATCCAATGATATGAGGACCATTATTTGCTACGACGCATTTTATCATTTGTTTCTTTAAGAGGATTTATCCGACTTTAATTTTACTCTAGTGTTCATAACAAGAGACATTCCCTTGTGAACAGCTCAACTGAGCAGCTTGAGAAGTTAATAATCTCGAGATGGCCTTTATGTAATGGATTTTATTGAGAACGCCTGCTGAATTCTTGAGTTCAATCGTATCGTAGCTCAGGAGCATCCGATGATCGATTTTCATTTTTCTTGGAAGTTCTGCGTGTTCATTCATTTCTTATCTAAGTCGTGCCTAATGTTGATTTCAACTTCTAGTGTTGCTGGATTCTCACCGGTTTCCAAATTTATTATTTTGTGCATCTTGAGATAAATTTTCGAGGACCATTTTACTCCAATAGTGTTGCTCAATTGCCTCTTGCTGTGGAAGTATCTAATGATCGATGCTAAGAAAGCATTTTACTGCAATGTTGCTGTTCTTTTTTTTCCGGTTGCGGGGAAAAGTACGGAACGCTTATTTTAAAAGATAGTTGTGATGTGGGTCGATGAATACTTGATCTGCCACGTTAGGAAATTATGTGAATTTTTAAAATTAGAATTTGTCAAAAGATTTTTCAATGTTAAGATGCCATGTTAATGTACAGTATGTATTTGTTAGATTTTGCTTTCTATTGTTAAAAATTTATGTAGTATTTATTTATTTCGTTCAAAAAAGCCCCAAGAGTTAACTTCTAGTCTCAAAGCATAGACCAAAATAAAAACTAAAACTTTCTGTGTTAATTTAAATGCAAAAGCCGTTTCCTTACAGAATTCCTTCGCATTTTTAATGTGTTTACTCTTAACGTAAATTGAAATGATATGTTATACAGCAGACTTACCTGTAACCCAAAAACCTGAACGATCATGTAGACTAGTAGCAAAGAACAAGTGATCCTAACAAGGTAGAAGACTCTCCCCGCTCAAGAATTCATGCTGCTGGCGATTTAACATAGATGAGTTCGGGACAATTTAGGTAGAGACCCTGTATATATTATATTGAATGTGGTGCCGGTGATGTGTCCACTATTGATATCGCCGCTAAACTGCGGCGTCGTTTAACTTATGCGGACTGTTAAAGGCCGCTTTTAACGTAAATGCCTAGCACCATATCGAATCCGGTGGAAGTCGAGTAGCTATTTCAAACTTTCGTCAGTCGTGAAAAGATACGGTCAAATGACACGATTTTAGATCTTCTGTGAACAAGGCACGAAAAGGAAAAGAATCGGCGACAGGCCACATCAGGCCTACACTGCAGCGCCGAGATCACTATGTTATGTTATGTAAATACTAAACCGAACTACAATAGATAGAGTATAGCCGAGTATAGCCATCCTGCCCTGAAGAACATCAGTATCTAATATTTTAGAATGAATAATAGTTACTTCTGAGCTATTCTTTAAATTCGTTTTATTTGCCATATTTAGGAGCTAGCAGAAGTTGAATGAATGCCTCAATATACAATACTCTTGTTCAGAAATGTGAATGCTTCGAATGACGAGCTCACAGCATCATACTGTTAAAACTTGAAGCATTATGAAGATATAATCATATTTGTAGGTGGTGATATCTCATAAGCTTCTGTTGTTATCGTCTAACAGCAATTAATAATTTTTTATCAAAACCATGACGCATGAAGACAATTTCTAAAAATTTCTGGAAGTCAAATTTGTGCAATAACCTCGAAATAAAAATAATATACCGGCTTATGATATAGCGTGTTCCCAGCTTTACGGTTTCCTTACAAACAATTCCTATACAAACAAATTTTTGTACAAACGACGAAATTTTATCGGAGACTCATGCATGGCCTGTCGATATGCACGGGTAAAATAACGGACAAAATTTTGGACGACACTTCCCATCGATCGCTAAACGCTCATCATCGAATTCCATGCCTCTAAATCACGAGCGCTACTTCCTGAATTTCAGACTGGGTCGTAGAACCCCGCGCAATGGCAGTTTCAGACCGTCATTTTTTCCTCACGCGTGGTTGCGATGGTCCTTTAAATTCCATCGGCTCGATATTTGCTGCCTGCTCTATCTCGATCACCTGAACTATCGTATTACACGCGCGCCAAAATTTAGATTCCGCATGAGGAAATGATAACTTCGTTTAACCTTCCGGACGAAACGAAAAAAAAGGTTTGAAATCGTTTTCTTCTATGTTGAGCAGTAAAGGGAATTTTGACTAACGACACAGATCCTGCAATTCACTAATTAATCCCCAAAAAATATTTTTCGCCTGTTGCTTCTATCTTAGCAGATGTGCAAGTTCTCGTATCAATTGTTTTTTGATCAAAAATTTCTACCATTTTTTGAGATCTGTTGGCAATTTAGGTAGCCTCCGAAAATGCGGCTTCACTTCGCCGTAATTGCACCTTGAAAACAAGGCGCTCCCCTCGAGGCTCATTAATCATTGACGCCTCAAGGACCATTTGTATCTGTTGTTCTTTAGCGGAGAAGTTGATCGCGCAATTTCCTTGGCGGCTACAACTTTTCAACTTAAGTAATTGTCCGCCTCTCGAGTCGTCCTCGTCGCTAAAATATCGTAGCGCACCAAAGCTCGCTCACATAGACCGGCTGGGCTAGCGAGCTCGGCTTGAAAAAATTTGTTTCGCAGTTTGATTATTTCAGATTAGTTGCAGGATTCCTCCGATGCATCAACTATCAATCTATGAAAATGCAAAGCAAAACGGTTGTAAGCTATTTACTTATTGCGCCTAAGACCTTCCTATCTTTTTTTAAAAAGGTGTAATAAGAATTTTCTCAACTTACTGCTAGGCGACGTGTTTGATGTTGAATGCACATGTCCACTGTTATTAAATTTGTGGGGGCTTCAAAAATCAAAGTAATTGGTATCGAACTGTAATGGTGCCAAACTAATATTACTGTAACGTCTAAGAAAGTATTTCCCAAAACATAGTTTACATGAAATAATGAACAGATTAGTCTGATTTAAATTTAGGCTAGTTTCTATCCATTCGTATGAGTTCGTCAAGAAGCGCATAAATATAATGACCACTTATATAAATCTAGTTCCAATGAAGTATTCGAGTTAGAACTTGGAATAGTAATCGAGTAATTGTGCGCAATTAATGCAGAAGATATACCTTGATTGAGTAAAAACATCTCTGTTCAGAAATATTAACACAGCAATTTCTTAAGGTAAATCTTACAATCATTCTCCATAATGATTCAATCGAAATGATCGAGAGATGGATTAAATTCCTTTTATTTGTCACCGAAGCATAAATATTGTTATAATGACCCTACCATATACTTTACTTTAACGTACTCGAGTACCTACTTGCATTGCGTTTTCTTTGTTTCTGACGTCTGTAAATATGTAATAATAATAGGACAGTTACTGAAAATAGATTTTTTCGTTCCGATAGGTTGCAGAAAATATAAGCTTAATCTTTATATACTAAATTATCCTCGTAATAATTGTTTGAATAAAAAACTATAATGCGATTAGTCCAAATGTGTTTCATATTTCCGATTTCATTATACAAGTACAAGAATAATTTTTCGTAGCTTTTATTTCACTATTTATGTATTCTATTCATGATAAATATTGCCAGGCATGTCGTGACGGAGTAATACTATAATGCAGATGATCAAGATGCAATCGGTCAATTTACTTAAAATTCTCGTCTTCATATTTCATACGTGTAAAAATATTTCCTTTGTTGATGTTGAAATATTTCACTGATTTCAAAGTTTTCTAATCCATCAATGACTCAGACTCGCGACCGTCATCGCGCTTTGGCCTCCATGATGTATTTTTTTATTTTGTATTTTCGTGCGGTGTTGCATGGGCTCCGAGTCGAACGATTGCGCCCCTGGAATGAGCAATTTTCTGGCACATTTGCCGTAACGGACCGCGCTGCGTCGTCTACAAATTGATGGACGAAAAAGTTGCCGCGAGAGATCGCTTCAATCTTTGCTCGATTCCAAAAACTCGCTCTAGATCCATACTGACCGATCTTTCAATTGCTGCCAATGACACGACAGCGCTACCGCTAGCGGGCGGGGAGGCCTGAAGCGTATCGCATGTCACGGCATCGCATTCGACGGTAATATTTCCATGTGTTGGACCGTGTTTTTTAGTGTTCACAATGTCTAAAATCGATAGGCATATAATTGTACTTTTATTTTGTCAGTTTGTTCATAGAAAAAGTGCATTATTTGGTTTTAGGTTTTAAGCTTCCCTATTAGGCTAATTAGCTATTAATTTGATTTAAACAAAGTGAGGTAGCAGTGCGCGACGAAAAAAATGAAACCATAAATTACAGGGCGTGTTGCTGTTACGAAGCGCAGATGTTCGCTGATTTAGAACAGTATTCGTGAAACCGATTCAGTGCCCATTTCCGGACCAGGGCCCAGTTCCGGCTCTATTGAAATGTTGAAGGATGAGAGAGAATGAGGGGAGGTTGGAGGGGGCAGGGAAGTATTGGGTGTACAGGGCAAAGAATTCGCATGTATACAATTTTACAATTTTTAGTTCAGAGTTGTCCAGTTGGTTTTGTTTTCTGCCAAGTTCGCCAAATATTTTATTTTTCCATAAATTGATAATTTCAACTGGCCACTCGTAATCTTTTTCTTTAAAATTTGCCCAGTTTAGTTTTAGTAAAGACTCAAATCAGTTCAGACAACGACTTAAAATTAATAATTCCATTTTAACCCTACTACAACGTCTTACTTCGAACTTGGCCCGATCTCTTTGATCTCCACCACCACACAAAGCGGACACGTCGGCTCAATATTTGTTCTAATGCGGCACAGTGCTGAGCGCGGTCGTACCTACTTGGCTTATTCCCTGCTGTAAATTTTCTCTTAATGATTTGTGAGGCAGCCACTACCATATATGAAGCTAGGGTTAAGATATGTTCAGTCAGGCTATTATGTAAATTAATAGGAAATAGGGCGTTAATTGGCTATGATTAGCATCCTTTGGAGCATCGTTAGCATCGTTAAGCATCCTTTTGTCATTTGTGTGATGTACTTTGTTTCCTTTCATAAGCAATTATGAGGCATAAGCATGCCAATAATTCTACTTGGTTCAGGTTTATAAATAACAGAAAAGTCGAGCTTAATTCGAGTATTCACAGTATCGATGAAAACCTCTAGCTGAAAACTAAAGTAAAAAACAGGTATTGAAGTACAAATTATTGGTTAGCATTCATTGTTCAGACTGTTTCGGCGACATTTATTATGATTATTTCTGATCTTTGATTTATTCCGTGGTAATTAGTGACGTGATGAGGTCTAGAATTGATTAGTCAATATCGCAACTCGTTGAACCTTATGTTATCAGGCAGGCTAAATTAGGGCCCCGCCCGCGACCCGTACAGAGAATACAGGGATGATTCTATTGTTAGGGTACGTAGTGTAATAGCACTTTTTTACAGTTAGACATTTGGATTTTTGGTTTTAAGTCACCTCGGACGTGACCTCGTTCAGATAAGCACCGAAACTTGTTCATTGCTATATGATCCACCACGGAGGTACGCGTTACTTTATCATTTGGTCTGTTTATTTTGTGATCATTTTCTGTTGCAATTCAGTGGTGATGTTTAGATTTGTTCATGATTATGGTTATCAGTCTATAAGTTATTTATCTGACTTACGTAATATTCTGCTTTTGTTGCTCAAATATTGCTAGTTCTAAATTTTCGCTTATTTCTTAATTTCAGAAAGGCTCCGAATCTTGGGACCGAAAGTAAGAACTTGAGCAAAGGGAACACACGGTTATATTTTGTCTTTATTTGTATTTGTCGCTTGCTTATTATAGTTTTCATTTATCGTTCTTATTCGTCCATTTTTTACCACTATACCCACGACACTATGGAATAATTTAATTTGTACGTCTGCCCTATGATGACTGACAAGTGCGATGAAATAAGTAGGATCCTCATTAACATTACAGCTGATTCCTTTGTTACACTATTTTTTTCAGTTTCAGCGTCGAACTTTTTCTTAGCGTCGAACACACTTTTGGTATGAAATTGTTATGAATGACATTTTATTCTATAGCTCGACAGCATCAATTCGAGTTTTAGAATTTCCTCGCTTATCTAACAAAATTTATCAAATTTGTAATTTAAATCATTGTAAAGTTACAGGCTGACTAATCAGTTTTACCTTATGGTTTAAGAGTTCATACAGATGTCGATTTTGAACACTACAGCCCCAATTTTTATGTATAATTAAACGAAAATTCAAGTCTTTATTAAAAATGTCACAGTGACGCCATTGTACATGATCGACCTCACGACATTGTGGATCCAAATCGAACATTTTTTCCAGATCCTTGTCCCTTTTTTTGTTGGTGCTAAGTTAACAACAAGTTATCTTAATTTACCGTGAACAGCAATTGAACACTGTCCAGTCTTGGAGTTGAGAGTTTATCATTAGGAGTTTGTTGAACCAGTATTGGTCATCGTGTGCTAAACGATTTTAATTCCCATTATTGTTTGCTAGCATTACAATTTTATCCAAACGCCAGTGTGACAGTCGTGTGTGTAGTTTTGTTTTCAAATCTCACATTTAGAATGAGATTTGGTGCGCTTGATGAATACGAGCTAAGTTTTTGTTATTGGATTGATGCTATTTAGAAGTACATACATACAATGCATTAAGTCTAATACTCGAGCGTCAATTTTTATTATAATTCCACTCTAGCAGATCAGACGAAGCTCACAATTGCGAGCAAAGTGGGATATTGCTTTACCGGAACAATATTGTTAAATTATAGTTGGAATCAACTAGATGTTCATATTATTTTCCATGAAATTCAATAAAAAATATCATTTAAAAAAATATCATTTATATAACGAGCATAATGTCAAGTGCTTCATTAGACGACATGGAAAGTCTTGAGATCAGCAAGCACATTTCTGCAACATATGTGACAATGTTTTCTTGATTCGATATTCTCTTAATGCATTTCTGCATACTCTTCAACAGCACTTTACTACGCCACATTGCATTGTTATGCAGAGTGAAGATATTTTCGTTGATAATGCAACTTAGCCTTGCTCGTTAACCTCGACCGGCTCGTTTTGGTTAATGTGCAGACGTTGAGGCTTAATTTGCGCCACTATGACCGTTTTTCTTGTAGCGTGCGGATGTAATTTTTAAGGCGACGCTTTCTTGTCGGGACCCATAATAATTCGCGTGATATATTATGCTACAATAGCCGCTTGTATGCATGCAAGTTGAGGCGCTGGACGCCGCTGCCTTAACAAAGCGGTGCTTCAAATGAGCTGCACTCGCAATGCATGCGTATAGCGATCGTTCATCAACGAAACTTACGACTCCCGCTTGCCCAAAGTTGCGCTCGCTTTTTTGCCTTTTCAGAGTGAAGAAATTTAGAAAACATATTCGGTCTATGCGAGAAAATGGCAGGGATATTGCTTGAGACACAATTAAGGTGTATAGCTTCTGCTCATTTCTTCCGTCCCTATTTTAGACATTTTTATAACTCTTGTGTTGAATGAATGGCGTACTCGAATTTGCCATAATAAGAGTAATGTGAACTCGAGAAACTAGCTATTCATCCGGATTTTTTGACCATTTATTTTTAATAGTTTTGAACGACATGTATTAATTCGAAGAATTAATTCGAAGATTTATTTATCCAGGCAACAGTTTAATTCGAAGAATCAATACATAATATAAAACAAAATTTTAAATATGAACATAACCTAAATATGTATAGAACATAACCTAAATATGTAAGACCTTGCACAATATTTATGAGTCCATCAAATCAATAGGGCAGTTATTATCATCAAACGTTAATTTTACCCACAATATTATGGTACATCAGTAAAATGTCGCTCACAACATTTTTGCGGTTTTGGTTCGATGATCCACTGGTTTTTGATTCATTGGAAAATTAATCGAAACTACATTGAAGTATTAAGAAAATAATTCATTGTACTTCATCGTCTACAATGGAACTTTCCTACATTTGTGAAATTTATTTCGTTTTTGTGAAATATTTTTATGAAACTTCCTTCGACATTATGAAGCGTTTCCTACGGTTTGTACTATCTTACAAACATTGAGCATCTGTATTGAAATTTTGTTGTCAGTCATCTGTTATCAAAGCCAATATTGCTAGGAAATTTTACTGCACCATGCGTCGTCCACATGGGCATCACCTTAAATCTTCCGTACATGGGTCGCAATTTTAGGTATTGAGAGTTGCAGCATTCAGTAATCCAGAAACAAAACATCAGCATTTTAAACATTACATCGAAAATACCGCTATGGTAAACTAGACTTGATGGATTTGAGGAATGTATACATTCGGCTTAGCTGATGCTTACGCTAACGGCTCACAATGCTGTTCACCTTTCCCCTCGATTTTACATTTATGTCCGTCGAAAAATACTTGCAATGCAGTCGCACTCAGCTTCCACGAGTGCAAATTGTGCCGCGCAAACGTAAATCAAGAGTACATGTTCACAATACGTAGCTTTTTACAAAGTTACGTATTGAGTACGTAAGTTTACGTACGTTTACGTAAGTTACCATATTTGATGGCGTACAGCAACCGTACAGCAACCATATTTGATGGCGTAAAGCAACTGTACAGCAACTATATTTGATGGCGAGCTTTGAGATTTGAATGACGTGCTTTTCATGAAGTGGATCATAGGCAACATGCTTAAGTTTTATTGTCTCTTAAGTGTACATGTCAAGGTTTCAAAATATTTTTCTATTGAACAGCTGCACAAATACGTATCACAAGTGCACAAATAAAAACAAATTCAAACAACTGTATTAATTTAAGTGGAATTTAAGGTTACAGGTAAGATATGAAAGAAACTTTTTAGAAAATTACCATAAATAACATATCCCAAAATGCATGCATTCAACTGTAGGGTGGAGACGCTTGGAAAATGACCTACCATGATATTCATACGCTAGGCTATCCTAGTCCATACCTATACGTCACTAGATATACTTACATAGCTCTACGAATTTCTATTCGTTTTTATGCAATTTTAACTATATTAAATTTAATTTCCTGCAGATATAAACATTAAAGAGGTTCAAGAATTTTGTTACGTTGGAGAAATTAACACAATATTTTAATTAAAATCAATTGAAGAGTTAAAATTTCATCACTGCGTTTGCACGGTCAATCTTTACACGTCCTAAATAATTGAGTTGCATAGAGGATGAATTTTATGCCCCCAAGACCATTTAATTAAGAGCCTTAATGAATTTCTTGATTCTATTCAGCAGGCGCGACGGCTCGAGATAAATTGGGTGGATGCAATTAGGGTTCAGCAATGAATGAGGAATAGATATCACAAATTTTATAGTGCGTGGTAATCTGTTATGACTTGGTTATGATCATCATAATATTTTCCGTTTATCGCACTGAAAATTAGAATATTTGAAGAATTATTGCAATGGTGAACTTTATTACTGAGAGTATGGAAGAGATGGTGGTGGTGATAGTTCTGCCCATTCTCGCAAAAATTCTGAATGATGGAAAATTTCAGCACGCTACTTCGTGAATGTCGTGTTCTATGGAAGATTTATTGTCCACAATAAATAATTTTTGTTCGAATAATAAGAGACAATCTATAACTTAATGGCAAGTGATAGATGCTAGAAAGTTGCTCGGGTCTCACATGCCCGCCTTCCCCCAGAGTAGTAACTCTTCAGGCCAACTCAGTGTACCACTGAGAGATCCAGTAGCCCGCACTGTGCAGCAACTAAACCTAAGTGCGAACAGTTGGTAGCAGCGCTGATTTGCGGTAGCAAACCCCAGCGGACGTGAGACCGGCAGCAGCGCCGACGAGGCCGGCTGCAGCGTACGCAAGTTGTACTTTCATGCAACAAACTCGTGACTGGCGAGTAAATTCGACCAGCACGTCGTGCATTAACGAACTGAGCCCCGCTCTTCAATGTACCGTCAATATTTCACGCAACACTAAGAGAACCATTCGTGCACTAAAACGAGGCTCAATTCACTACTGAACTAAGAGCGTTCAACAAAGATTCGCGATAAATTTTCGATGTCGGGCAGCGCTATTAGTTGATGGTCATTATTTATGGGCTGCAGATGACAGCCTGTAAATTCCGGCTCGCGCGCCGATGGCTTCGCTTGCTGTGAACGCGGACTAATACTGCAATGACTGCGCTCCAATTTACCACTACAGCAGCTGGTGCGTAGTGCGCATTGCACCGTATTTTTGAAGGGGATCGAGATACGCGTACAGAAACAATTGCATTTGACAGTTATCTGCACTGATTCTAAGCGGAATCGATTATTTTTTACAATGATTTCTCCTACATTTTTTAGTTTATTATATACGAATGCTGCCATGAACAACCACCAATTTTTTATAATATTTGATAATGCGTGTTTAAAAAGTCATAACGACTTTAATCTTGCCTGTTTTCTTTATAATTTGGAAATATTACATTGTTTAACGTGTCATTAAGAATTTTTAAATGGTAATTTATCAAGTAGCCATATAATTGTTTTGAAATACAGCTAGGAATAGACATTCAATAGCCGGTTTGTGCATGAAAAAAATCCGCAGTAAAATTAAATACATATTAAGCTCAAGAATGGACGAAGAAGTTTTTTTATACTATTTACTAACAACTGCCTTTTATCTACTTCGTGGATCATCTATCTAAAAATATGGATGAAACTGTTCTCATCTTCTGTGCAACTTCCCACATTCCTCTTGCAATTCTTTGGATAATATTGAGCTATGCAAAAATGTTTGTTGGACCACGCTTCGGCTGCAGAACATTTTAGAGCAAATTTATGGGAGCTCAAAACTTTTTATCATATGTTAGAGGAAATTTTGAATGAATTTTTTTATATATGAAACAGAATTAATATATTCTTGGTAGCAATGAGAAGCGGCCTACGGGACTCCAATTTTGGCTTCGTAATACATTTGGTATGCTATTATTGTGTCACAAATAATAAAGTTAATGATTGATACAAATGTGAACGAATAAAAATTCGCTGTACTTCAACGCGGTCTAAATTTTGTTTTCGTTTCCTTTAAATGATTTTAAGAACTCGGCAAAAGTAAATTGGACTTCGAGACTTCGAAATTTTTTCCTCCAAATAATATCAAAGGAAGCCTGGACACTGAGTGCTTCTGCTTTGCGGGAATATATTTTGAAAACTGGAAGGCCTTTCGAATTTATGAGATTATTAGCGAAAGTCCTGCACATGGTTAATGAGGTACTCGTATTTGATACTGTGAACGAAAGTTTCCTCGGCATCTTAATTGGTATCTATAAGTCCTTATATAATTAGTCTGCTTAAATTGCAAGTTCGACAAGAATTTATAAGCTAAGAAAACGCCAAGGAAATTCACCACGTTTTCACTTAAAACGTTCCGGAGACCATCTTCCTCATCAATTCAAATTTTGACTTCAGGAATACATGTAAAATCAGAAGAGAAAATCAAAATTACACAGAAGGGATTGAAACCTAAGTAATAAGAAAAAAAAATGGACTACGCAATATAAAAACCTAAAGATGAACCATATTATGGAAGGTGGAACAGTTTCTATAACCGCGATGTCGTCAGGTTTGATGCTTATTCAATTTGAAACGAACTCAACACAAGTTAAATATGTAGCTCGTAAAGACGTGATCTATGACTAAAACAAATTTAAGTTTTTATTGGCCCAAGTTTATGATGAAAGTAGACTTCTGTTGACGAGCCCTTTGCTGAGCTTCTAAATTACCTTAAAGGATATTGGCTTTCCAGAAGATTACACCGCCGTCGGAGCAAAATTTTTTCTTTTAATTGCCGGTTGGGAGTTTCGCGGATATTTTTCCGAGGTGAAATTAATCAACGCACCGCACGCACGCAATCTCCTGGCGTATCTTTGAATAATGGAAATTGTTGCTGCACGTTCTTTATTCCATGGCTAAAACACACGGAAAATTCAAATGAGGACGTGTTGAGGATCTTTGTGCCAATATGAAAACCTCTTGAAGAAAAACACAAGTGAAGCGAAATTAATTTTTTGTGTTTGCATAATTCCGTTGGAGAGCTCGGAAGCGCGCCTTCGTTTGCTTTCCGGGCTTTCACAAAGTCGAGTCTTTGTGTAGACGGTCTTCACCATTGCAAACTCCTGAGGCAAGAAAAGAGTTGTCGGCGAGTAAGTTGCCTGCAGGTGCAGAACAACAGCCCGGGGCTCTTCAGCTCTGCAACTCGGAATTATGCGTCCATAGGAGAGCCCCGCTTTGTTGTACTGATAAGACGCTTACGTGTGAGGCTTGCATGCCCAGGCCAATTTGTTTTAAAAATACGGATGAAAGTTTTGTTATCTTGGGAATTTCTGGTGAAAGGTAAAGTACGTTATCTTTATGAAATTTCACGTCAGAGCTGTTAGGAAATGAGATGATGGAGCAAAGATTTTGAAAAATCCTGTGAAAAGTCTTGTGACGAGCTAGTAAAGAACGAGTGAAGCCCGTATATTATGCGTGAAAGGTACGGGAAAATACAATACTGGGTGAATTTTAACGCTCTAATAAATAACGATATGGTCATCATTATTCGTGAATATAATAAGTAGGAGTAGTATGTGACATGTGTTGAATATTTATGTATCATGATACCGTAATTATACTCGGAATAGTCTGAGATGCTGTGTGGGATCGTATGGGAGATGCTGTGAAACCTAGATTGTATAAACGACTCTATTGTTTCAGGAAGATCGCATACGACTGAAGCCATCTTATGCAGTATGAAAATTACGCGTTACTCAATTCAACAAATGTTCGCCAAATGAAATGCAGAACAAGTTTTCATGATGCAACGCAGCTTTTGACGAAGTTTTGGCGGAAATACATCGAAAATATTCTGACCTAGCATGTATTTATTGCGAATGTTTTTAGATGAATATTGTACACATTAATCGATGCAGGATGTCTTGACTCCGACCTTTTTTATTTGACCATTAATCAATGCATGCTTTTTATTTTGTTGTTTTCTTTCAAAAAGTAGAACAAAATTTCTTGCTGGTGCTGGAATATCGAAAAACAGGTTGTGTAATTAAATGAAATTTCACTGGAATACGACGTTTCGAATATTCAATATTCATTCTCAAATAAATGAGCAATTTTACAACGCCTGAAATTTAAAATTCGGAAAAGACATTAATTAGTACGTACAAATGGTATCGCAGATACGGTTAGAAATCAAAACTTACAATTATTCCGAGAACTTCAACGTCCTGACAAATCCAGTCGTTTGCAAATTGATAGCTGGAGACTCATCTTTGATGGTGATCTATCATCATCAAATTGATGATCTTTTGATGATTTGCTATCACCAGTCTTGTAGTATCAGAGCACCGCATGATGTGCTGGTGTAGGCATCATCAATATCGCGCTGGTGATGGTATAAATGTGAGCCTCCAGCATGTGGTTCTTTGGTCCTCCAGTTTGTAGGTTGGTATGCGAATCGGCGGCTCAAAGTCGTGCTGCTCAAACTGATATAATTACATTTTGGAGTAGTCTACAACCTACTTTCGTATCGGAGAATTTGTAAATTTTAGCGTTAGTTCTTTATAGTAGTCCCGACTTTTTACTAGGGTTATTATTCATGACTATATTCTTGATTTTCTTGTTTTCGTTGTAAATCAGGAGTTCTATTTTTTTCAGTTACTATTGTCCAGCTGATGTTATTTTGCACACTCAAATTGAGGATTCTTTCATCTGTCCAATAACCGCTGTTCATCTGGTTTTGATGGTATAAATACTGTGCCGCAATCTTTTGATGTGCATTCATCTGATCGGTTTTGACGTACTCGAAAATTTAAAATTTCAGTGCCGATAGTTTTTTCTAAAAACCGTTGTTTACAAGAATTTGCTTGCATGTCCGGAGTTCAGTTTTCAAGTCACGAGCGGATGTACAGGTTTTCAAAGCTCGATGTATTAGGGTGCGTATGGTGTTAATTTTGTAGCCCTGGGAACATTCGCTTTCTTCGTTCTAGACCTTTCCGGCGTCTGTAGGTTTCCTTAAACTTTAGTGACGAACTAGTTATTTTCGTCTTGCACCAGTATGTCCTAGATAGGCAACGTGGGATTTTGTCTCCAAGTTCGTAAGTGAACGTCAAAACAGAATTGAGTTCTAAAGACACACGCAGCTCCATCATGTGATCTTCATCTCGAACGATGACGAAGATGTTGTCGACATATCTAAATAAAAGGTCGTGTTTAATATTTGCATCCAACAACACTCGGTTTTCGAGTTTGCACATGTAGAATTTTACGAGTGTTGGACAGCGTTAATTTTCTGATATATTTTGTTATCTGGGATTTAAATGCGACTCTGAAGTACAGAGGCGGAGGAGATCAAGTAGCATATTTTTAGGGATTGATGGAGCCGGCAAAGTTTCATTAGAGCAAAAAGCAAAAAAGCTTAGAGCTTAGAGTAAAGTTTTATTCGAGCATTTTGGCTAATATTTCTTAAGTTTGTTCAGTTGGGACGTTGGTGAATAAGCTATTGACGTCAAGTGAAGCGGCCAGACGGGCGCCGATTCCGAAGGATCTCAATGTAATCGCCTCAAATCTAAACGAAATATCTTCGGGATGTACTGTTTTATTATAGCATCCAATGCCTGGGCTGTCTTTCAGATCGGAGAGGTGACTCGAGCGATTATGGGCCTGAGCGGACTGTTGCACTTGTGGTTTTTAACATTTCCGTAAAAGTAACCTGGCGAATAACTCTCCCTACGATCGGGGCTAGTTTTTTGAGCCGACAACTGAGTTAGCTGTATTTATTAATTTACATATTATATTTAGATATTTTAATTATTACATAAATATATACATTTATTATTAATAAAATAATCAAAAACATGATCTGGTCTCCAACCAAACCTGCATAAATGAAAAACTTCTGCCTAACTACACTAATATTAATCGATTTAAATTTTCAAGACCTAACAATATTGTTCAGATGACGTTGGTCGATCAAAATACAGGATCAAGAAAATAAATTTAATTCATTAACGACGTTTCGAATGCGACATTATTCGTTTCCAAGTTATAGGAAGTATTGAATAAAGAAATTTTTGTGGAAATAAGTACACGATACATGTAAATATGATATAACACGGAAATTTGAACACGTGAAAAAATTTAGCGAATTTTTTCACGTGACACAGGCTGACTCTCTCGACTTCTACGACAAATCACAAACTATTCGCAGCTACGGCTCCTTCAAAAGAGCGAGAGTTCTTCAAGAATCTGTTGTGACCTAAGAAATTTTTATCCCGAGAAGGTTGTAAACTTCTTCATTTTTATGATTACATTGGAGTAATTTGAGCAACTACAACGACGGAAAGCAGCCATTTATCCGATATAGACAAGTTCAAGTAAATAGAAAGCTATTTTTATTTACATTTTCTCTAAAGTTTGAATAACAGTTGAGAAACTCTACAGAAAATAAACTCTAAAGAAATTCTAAATTGTAATGTCATGAACTTTTAACAAACTTGAAAGATTGATGCATACATGTTACCGTGATGTTTTTCTTGATTAATCGAAGCATATATGATACCGTGATGTTTTCCTTGATTAGTCGATGCATTATACATGATACCGTGGTGTATCCCTTGATTAATCGATGCTTACGTGATACCGTAATATTTTTTTTAGTAATCGATGCATACATGATACCGTGAGGTATGCCTTCATTAATCGATGCTTACGTGATACCGTAATGTTTTTCTTGATTAATCGTTGAATACATGCTACCTTAATGTATGCCTCGATCAATCGGTTTAAACTTGATGGCGAATGTGTACATTGATCATTTCTGAACTATGAACGAAGCTCGTTACGAAGAGCCTTCATAGAGATTCGAACGGAACGAGTTCTTTCACATTTAACGGGCTGTCGGTTTTCTGCTTTCAATTAAATATTAACACTTCACTGACATCGTTGGATTTTTATTCCTATTTGCTGACGATAGTTCAGTATGTGAATTATTTTATCATTTGAGAAAATGGCATTAAACTCAAAACCAATCATTGAAAAATGCCGACTCTGTGAAAATATATTAGTTTGCATATTTTGGAGCTCTGTGAGCTCCATTTGTAAACATCCATTTTTTCAAAAACTGAGAAAAAGTTAGATGCTACCATCCAGCTAAAATACAAAGCCAATCATTATTTTGACAAATCCAGCCTGTGACAAATCCAAACTGTGCGAATATATTAGTAAACACATGGTATCGGCTGTTTTTTTTTTTTAGCATCGCGCAATTTTTGAGCACCGATTATTCATGCTTTTCATACTCTTCATTCTCCAAGCAAAGCCAATCTCTAATCCATCCTCAATAAACAAATAATAACAATCTCTAATCTAACGCTGCTAGCTGATCTCTAGCTGTTGTTGGCAGGACAAACGCCACATTTCTCCGCTCGTCCTGTGACCTGGAGCGAATGGCTGCCCCAATCTCTTGTGTATCCAGACTACGCAGTGCGTTGTTTATGGCCATGTTGGGTCGGTTGACTGCCTCCATATTTGGTCTCCCATGGTTCAGGAAAACCGGTAACTGTTCCTTTCTCGCTCGGCTTATTTGAAAAGAGAATTGTATGGAGAACTAGGTTATTTTTCAACGGAAATCACCACATCACCTGACTATCTGCTTCTAATGAACGTACTGAATTTATTAAACATTCTTTGTTTGAACCAAAGTTAGGGAATTAACACCGCTTAGTTGTTTTAGCCCTTAAACTTGTCAGGCATTAGCACCCTTCCGTTGTTTTGCACCCCAAACATGGTAGAAATCAATGCATTTCGGTGGTTTTTCTTCACAAACTTGGCAGGCATTTGCACCCTTCGTTTGTTTTGTCCCACAAACTTGGCAAGCATTAGCACGTTTTGTTTGTTTTGTCCCACAAACTTGGCAAGCATTAGCACCCTTCGGTTGTTTTGTCCCACAAACTTGACAGGCATCAGCACCTTTCGGTTGTTTTGCTCCACAAACTTGGCAGGCATTAGCACCTTTCGTTTGTTTTGCCCTACAAACTTGGCAAGCATTAGCACGTTTTGTTTGTTTTGTCCCACAAACTTGACAGGCATCAGCACCCTTCGGTTGTTTTGCTCCACAAACTTGACAGGCATCAGCACCCTTCGGTTGTTTTGTCCCACAAACTTGGCAGGCATTAGCATCTTTCGGTTGTTTAGTCTCTCAATTTAAGCTTGGCAGGCAATTTGCATCATTCGGTTGTATTGCCTCACAAACTTGGCAGGCATTAGCACCCTTGGGTTGTTTTGCACAACAAACTTGACAAGAAATTAACACTCTTCGACTGTATTGCTCCACAAAAGTGGTAGGCAATTAACACCCTTCAGTTGTTTTGCCCCACAAACTTGGCTGGCATTAGCACCATTCAGGTGTTTTGCCCAACAAACTAGGCGGTCTCCGGTCACTTTATCTTGATGCGGCAAAAAAATGCGCTCAAGGTTTTTGCTCAGTTTCATGTCCTGTATTTGCCGAGCTTCGCGCCAGAATCGGGTGGATCACGAGGGCTTGGGTTACCAGCACAATTTTTAATTTAATTTATTCAGGTTCTCAATTTTTTGATGTTAATGAAATAACTTCATCAACGCTCAAGGTAAAGTTTATAAATTTTGGAAGAAATATGCACTTCGCGTCGTTTGCAATGACAATTTGCTTATTTAAAGTAACTCCTTCAATAATTTATGTGTTTTAGATGTTTTGCAGAGTATTTTGTCGCATTTTGCCGAATGATGGGCTAATATGATGTTGCCTATTATGTTGAAGGTGTAACTCAGTGTGTTGAATGTGCCTCGTGTTGCATGTGTAGCATATAATGCGGCTGAATGTGTTCTTTCAGGTATTGCAAATTGTATTGTTGAATATGTTGCGTATGAAACCGTATGGGCTGCTGAATGTAATCTTGCACATTTTGCTAAATTTTTCGTATTGTAAAAATGTTGCTGAATGTGTCGCATGTTAACCTTGTTGTTGAATGCGTTGTTACGAATGTTACGTATGTTGTTAAATATGTTTTGGCATATGTTACTGAATGTGTGACTAAAAATGTTAGGAAAATTGTGCCCCTGTATTCATGCTGAGACTATAAATAACCTCTTTTGTCTAGCACTAACCGTGCTGTTGTCTACAGACGGCAAATATCACGTGACGGAGAGCGGCGTGCTGCGCGTGCTGACCGTCACCGCTGCTGACACCCGTGCTGCCTTCCGCTGCCGTACCCTCAACGTGCTGACTGCTGCAGCACAGCTCTCCGGTGCAGCACGCATCGTGCTGACAGGTACGTTGCTGCCTTCACTCAACGTGCTGACTGCTGCAGCACAGCTTTATAGAATATGCCATTTTTTAATAATTTTTTCTTTAGGTCCGAATTCATGACGCTTTACGTTAAATGTTCCCAAAGCTTATAACATATTACATGTCAACACCTTAAACCACCTTAGTTTACCGTTCACAACAGCACCTTTCCAATTCTTAACCGGAAAATGAAAGCTTTATCGAGCTGGCATAACCTACAGCTCAAGCACTCGTTTTTAAAGCCCAGCCCTTGTAATTTTATTTCAACATTGTCGTGCTCACTTTTAAACTTCAAACCCGCTAGCCCTCTCTGAACTACATCTGTTCTGGAGCACTCGCTTTCATGACCAATCACTTATATGACTGCCTCAAGGAGCGTTAGATTGCAACGCCCACATTGTGGCATGAATGCAACTAGTCGCACTCTTGTTCAACGCCCATGCTCTCGTATGACTGCCTCTAGGAGCGTTAGATTTCAAGGCCCATATTATGGAATGACTGCCTCTATGTACGGTCTTTTTCAACGCCTATACTCTCGCATAACATGCCATTAGGAGCGTTAGATTTCAATGCCCATATTGTGGCATTAATGCAACTAGGTCCGCTCTTTTTCAACGCCCATACTCTCGCATGACTGCCTCTAGGAGCGTTAGATTTAAACGCCTAGATTGTGGCATGAATGCAACTGTACAGGCGCGCTCTTTTTAAACGTCCATACTCTCACACGACATGGCATTGGGAAGGTTAAATTTCAACGCTCATTTTATGGCATGAATGCAACTAGGTCCGCTCTTTTTCAACGCTCATTCTCGCTGGCCTGCCTCTAGGAGCGTCTAATTTCAACGCCCAGATTATGGCTTGAATACAACAAGGTGCGCTCTTTTTCAACGCCCATTCTCTCGCAGACCTGCCTTAAGGAGCACCAACATTCATTGCAAATAATGTCGCATGACTGCCTCTAGGAGGGCTCTCTTTCAATCCCCAGACCACTCATCACAGCCTCTATATAGGAGCGTTCGCCTTCACTACACATCGACTTGCGTGAGCCTCTCTCGCCAAATGGAGGGGCCGTGTCGCCCGCTTAAATCTGGCATTAAATTTTAATTAGGTTGCTCTAGTAATAGAGACACCAGACTGGCAGCGTTCGAAACCCTTATTAGAGCCTTGCTGCCGACTCTGCCAACAAATGAAGATTTTCGCACTAAAACGTTAACAAACTCCCATAAACTTTGTTTATTTAAATTTTATGTTTCAATTTGCCTTCAAAACTGAATGTAAACAATAGAACTATTCACAAATTCATAACAAGCTCATGCGATTGGTAGGATGCATCATTAATTCTTTGATTATAATATTTACAATACTTTAAAAAAATCGGGATTCTGCTGAAGCGAAAGAGATTTTTCGACACAAGTCATGATGATATAGCGGTAGGTTGGTTCAACACCGCTATAAACTAAGTCAAACGTGATGAGGGATTTAGAAGAAAACTAATCTAGAGAGACGCGTGTTTGGAGAGTGTATTTAAGTGTATGTATCCGTGAGTTGCACCTGTAGAATGGATACAATACATATAGAATACAATACATATTAATAAAGATGAATACATATTAACAATACATATTAAAATGAAGTAGATTTTAGATACAATCAATGTACAAGGAAATAATACAAGTTTGAGGTACAATCTAGGAGCTATTTAAGAGCTTACCCCAAACGTACGTTGGAGGACAAGGCAGTAGTGAGGTTAAAGTTAACTGAACTTACGAAGAAAGAAAAAGTCAATTTAGAAGTAGTTCGGATGTTTACGAAAGCATTGATTTTATTAGAAAATCTGAAGATTTAGCTACTTAAAACTAAGAATAAAATTGGATGACCCTACAATGATATATTCAGGGTTTTACAGAGACAAGATTAAGATTATTCACTAATGAATTTGTTATCAATAGCCGCATTGGATAGTGTACACTTGTAGCATTTGTACATTCAATGTACTATGTGTAAAAATTCTATTTCGGTGAACTCACGCTTGATTCGTATTACTATTAAGATTTTCATCTTTGTAACACATTTCTGTGAAACAAGTCAGAAAATGTTTGTTAAAATTATTTCTGCCATCATTCTTTCCAACTTTTGATTGCTTAAAGCAACGAAGTCTTTCATCCAATTTTTTTCTCCATTGAACTGTAAAGAGACAATTGCTGTTCAATAGAAGAGGCAAGCACATTATTCTCCTCCCAACATTTGAATTCCTCAGCAATGATTTGCCAATGCCAGACTCGCTTGGAATTCTATCCTTGAGCCGTAGCGATGCGCCGTTGTAGGCGCTGTCCACTACAAGTCAGGTTCCTTTCCAGCAATCAATCCATTCAGCTCGACTACCGCCTTTGGAAGCTCGCTTTTGAGAGACCCTCGCCTCATGCAATCTTCTGCCTCATAACCTTACCAAAAACTGTACAGAAATCTTGAACTCGATTTAAATTTCACGGAATGATGTAGAAATGTTCTTTTTTTAACGAATATGAATAAGGAAGTAGACTACAGATTTAGAGAAAAGGAACATAGAGTGAAAAAGTCACCCTAAACTGGGGAAATCTTCTCACTTTTAAACAGGGGAGATTTTCTCACTTCTCTTCGTTTATTTCCGAAAAAATGTACGATAGTTCGTGAGATTACGACGAGTAGGCGCTTCGATAACGTGTACTCATGGCAGGTATATAAGATACTGTTGGATTCCAAGAAAACTCTCATCGTATGAAAGTTGTTTTGCCTCGGTAAACTTCACCCTTTTAAGTAAGAGACATGGAAGAATGATTAGGATATATTATAAAGCTTTAGCTTGAATACATTGGAGAGGACAAAAGCATTCAAATGAAAATACGTATTCCTGCGAAAATTCGATTTCAATCGAATCATATTTCATCTGCACAATGTAGATCTTTGCAAACAATGTTCGTTTTACAAGATTAAAAAATGAAATATAATGGATCTTTAGACAGTCAACGTACCGTTAATTTCTGTATCCATTATAAACTCCTCTACATGCAGGTTTATCACAGAGAATGTTAGAGAAATCGCGGTTAAAGAATAAATAAAAAGTACCGATTTAAATTATCCAAGTCAGCATTTTTAAAGTTTCATCACCAGTAAAAATGCATTTCAGTTGTGTAATCGCATGCACACCTAAATTTCAAATAAGTTTTACTAGTAAAATTTGCTTCAAAACATTTGAAGAGATATATGGACGAATGCGTACCACGTGGATAATACAGTTATTATGTTGAAATTCTCTAAGAAAACATTGAAAATTAACCAGCATTAAATGGGAATCTTTTTCCGAAACTCGATTATTCGCAAGGCATTTTTAGTCCTAACCAAATGACTGAATTGTATAGAATAAATCATATGATTGCCTAACGGATTCGAAGATATCCGTAGCCTAGGCAATTTCGTAAAATATCTGATATTCAATATTGAATAACGTGCAGCGAATGTCGCTATATGAAGTTTTTTATAATAATGTAACTTATCGTTTTTTAATGTGAACGCATTCGCTGAAACTCGTCAACTATCGGTATGCAACAAGCAATCAAAATAAACTAATTATTTTTCTCTTTGATTGAATGCACAGTTTCAATGCGCCTCTGTCTCGTATTGTGCTCGATTCTCAAAGGATAATAATAATGTCCTACTTTCTGTATTCAATTGCATTCTGAATGCTTATTGTTATTGAAGTTCGAGTGGTTGAGGCAAATCTGTAGCCCAAAGAACCGACGAGCATCGAATTCACGTGAAATCTATTGAGAAACATGTCATGTATAGTATGACTATTGAAAAATACAACCCCTGGCAAAAATTATGGAATCACCGGCCTCGGAGGATGTTCATTTAGTTGTTTAACTTTGTAGGAAAAAAGCAGATCACAGACATGACACAAAACTAAAGTCATTTCAAATGGCAACTTTCTGGCTTTAAGAAACACTATAAGAAATCAAGAAAATAAATTGTGCAGTCAGTAACGGTTATTTTTTAGACCAAGCAGAGGGAAAAAAATATGGAATCACTCAATTCTGAGGAAAAAATTATGGAATCACCCTGTAAATTTCCATCCCCAAAACTAACACCTGCATCAAATTAGATCTGCTCGTTAGTCTGCATCTACAAAGTCTATGTCTATGTAGTCTATGCATCGCAAAGTCTATGATCACACCTTGGAGAGCTGCTGCACCAAGTGGACTGACATGAATCATGGCTCCAAAACGAGAGATGTCAATTGAAACAAAGGAGAGGATTATCAAACTCTTAAAAGAGGGTAAATCATCACGCAATGTTGTAAAAGATGTTGGTTGTTCACAGTCAGCTGTGTCTAAAATCTGGACCAAATACAAACAACATGGGAAGGTTGTTAAAGGCAAACCTACTGGTAGACCAAGGAAGACATCAAAGCGTCAAGACAGAAAACTTGAAGCAATATGTCTCAAAAACCGAAAATGCACAACAAAACAAATGAGGAACGAATGGGAGGAAACTGTAGTTAACGTCTGTGACCGAACTGTAAGAAACCGCCTAAAGGAAATGGGATTTACATACAGGAAAGCTAAACGAAAGCCATCATTAACACCAAAACAGGAAAAAAACAAGGTTACAATGGGCTAAGGAAAAGCAATCGTGGCCTGTGGATGACTGGATGAAAGTCATATTCAGTGATGAATCTCGAATCTGCATTGGGCAAGGTGATGATGCTGGAACTTTTGTTTGGTGCTGTTCCAATGAGATTTATGAAGATGACTGCCTTAAGAGAACATGCAAATTTCCACAGTCAATGATGATATGGGGCTGCATGTCAGGTAAAGGCACTGAGGAGATGGCTGTCATTATTACATCTTCAATAAATGCACAAGTTTACGTTGATATTTTGGACACTTTTCTTATCCCATCAATTGAAAAGATGTTTGGGGATGATGAAATCATTTTTCAAGATGATAATGCATCTTGCCATAGAGCAAAAACTGTGAAAACATTCCTTGAAAAAAGACACATAAGGTCAATGTCATGGCCTGCAAATAGTCCGGATCTTAATCCAATTGAAAATCTTTGGTGGAAGTTGAAGAAGATGGTCCATGACAAGGCTCCAACCTGCAAAGCTGATCTGGCAACAGCAATCAGAGAAAGTTGGAGGCAGATTGATGAAGAGTACTGTTTGTCACTCATTAAGTCTATGCCTCAGAGACTGCAAGCTGTTATAAAAGCTAGAGGTGGTGCAACAAAATACTAGTGATGTGTTGGAGCGTTCTTTTGTTTTTCATGATTCCCTAATTTTTTTCCCCAGAATTGAGTGATTCCATTTTTTTCCCTCTGCTTGGTCTAAAAAAATAACCGTTACTGACTGCACAATTTTTTTTCTTGATTTCATATAGTGTTTCTTAAAGCCAGAAAGTTGCCATTGGAAATGACTTTAGTTTTGTGTCATGTCTGTGATCTGCTTTTTTTCTACAAAGTTAAACAACTGAATGAACATCCTCCGAGGCCGGTGATTCCATAATTTTTGCCAGGGGTTGTATGTCACGTATAATATGTCTTATGAGAAATATGTCACGTATAACATGTCCATTGAGAAACATGTCACGTATAATATGTCTCACGCAAATGAGCGATGAATTTTTTCAAGCCCAAGGAACCGTCTTTGATGATCTCGTTTACATGCCCGGCTTGAGCGGCGACCAGCTTCACTAACCTCGTGATTTTCAGTCAGTTCCGCAGGCTATCCAGCCTAATATTTGCTGGCTCTATTTTAGGGATTTTAGAGCCGTGAGATCAGGGGAAAAAAATAAAATATTTAAGCTTTAGATTTGAGAGGCACAAGTGGTGATAAATCGCCAATCATCGGAAAGTTTTAAGTACTGATCTTGTGGTCGGTAAGATCCCATCAAATTTGCAGTCATTAAAGCTCCCCATATTTTCTTCATTAAATGTCGTTCTGGGCTTGGCAACAAGTGGAGAAATTCTCTGCCAATGCCAATTAATGTATGTTCAAACATGGTTGAAATTAATGTATTATATTAGAACTCCTTCATTACCGTATCCGTATCTATCACCTCAAAATAGAGTTTCTTTTGAATGTAAAAAATAACTGATTATACCATAAGCTGCGGTTTCAATTAATTATAAGAAAAAATCCAATTAATTTCAATTGTCATAATTCAAAACATTCCTCTTTTAATATATGTACTTATTTGACAGATTCTTATTACTTGTTATAAGTCTTAAAAACGTAAAGCGCCATCCATCATGTACAGCTCCGTGCAATAAGTTTTTATTCATTTACTTGAAAATATTTTCACTTCGTTAATTGCGGCATTCATATACTGTAACAATTCGTGAGCAACACAACTACCCGAAAAGCATTTCGCTTGCCGCCGTCTCCCGGATCTCGCAGACTTTATGTCACCCACACGCACCATATTTAGGTCACCCACACGCGGCTAAATAATAGTCCAATCATTCATTAAATGCGTGTTCAAAAGTTAGTGATGAATTTAAATGAAGAGAATGGATGTTACAAATTGTATGTAGGTTAACATAAGGACAGTTTCAATGATTATTTTATTATAGTATCATTTTTATCTCTGCTCTATGTCATCCACTCAATCCTAGAGCATCATTGTTCACCGGTAATGGACCCCTACAATATTTCACATCTGAAAACAATCTTCAATTATTTTAGAAATTCTAATAAAAACGACTCATCACAATAATCATATTTATCGCGCTTCGTTATGATTGTATCTTGGCCAGTTTTTTAGTTGCTCCATTTACTTCAGTTTCGTGTTATCTGTAACCTATGAAGTAATTTTCGTTTATTCATACAAATTTTAAAACATGGAATTTCTCTGCCCATTCCTCATAAATTGATCGTGAAATTATATAAAAACGTTCAAAACTCTGATAATTATATAAACTCTGATATAATTACTCAAAACTCTGATGTTCAATAGAGTACTAAAAGACAATACATTAAAAAGACTTTCCGCCGTTTTTTTCTTTCATTTCCGCCAACTGTGCACCGTTCATTATTTGTATGTTGCAACTTGTTCAGCGATCCTCAGAAAAATTCTCAGGAAAGAAAAACATGAAAATTAATATATTAGAAAAACGGATTCAGGATTGCATAGAATTACTCAGAAAATTTCACAAGACTGCGTAGGCTGAGATGTTGGAGAATATTCGGTTTATTTTAAATTTAAAGGATCAAGAACAATTAACGCGTGTAATTACAGCAGTCGAAAATCGATTCGTAATTAGAATGGAAAAAAAATTCTAGCGCTTGTCTGCTGCAGATGCTAATGAATTTCGCCGCACAATTGAATAAAGAAAAATTATCGTTCTCAAAAATATCGGTTCAATTAAACTTTGTGGAATTGTCGCCGAGTGTCGCCAAGCAAATCCTTAATTAGCTTGCAGCGCTTCTGAGAATCAACTTTTGCGTTGAGGTTGGACAGACGCACTGGCGTCGGGGACATTTTTAAAAGGTTTAATTAAATTTTGTTGAGTTGTCCTTTTAATGTCTAAGCTAAAGTGTAAATTTTAATTCATCGTGGACAACACAAGCTATTTACAATGACAATATTACTTAGATAATGGAAAGAACTCAAAATCAATGACCAAGCCAACATTTGTTCCCGGTTGCATAATTTTTAGAAATTCTGCTCTGGTGCCACAATTTCCTTATGCGTGAATCAATTATTAAAATAGGATTTCGCAATCAGAGTTTTGCAACCTTGGCATGCGTGTCTTCTTCGCTGCTAAACTGAAATTTCATTCCAGTCATAAAGAATTATGTTCTGGATTGAAAGATACACATCCTATTGCCTTAATGGTCATCCATGCGAGAATGATATCGAGTAACGTATGCTTGAGCGTGGAATGCAAGATGTGAAATATTTGTAAATTTTTCTCCGAAGTGCCGCGACTTTAACATCAACGAGCGAAATATTTGCCCTAGAAATCGACCGCCATTAATCTATGTATTCCCAAATAGTTTGCGACTCTCTGGCTGGTATTTTCTCATTCTGATTATTGGTTCAGATATCATTTCAAAGCCTTTTCGTAATTCAACAACTTTACTTCCATTGTCGATTTGATATCGATAATAAATTTTGCTAAATTTGTATCAATACACTATAGAGGAGAAAGATTATGGTATATAATGGCAGAGCAAGAAATTTGTATGAATTGGGGTAAACTCTGAAAAGACTATCGATATAAACACCGGATCTTTAAAGAACAAAATTAACAATGCGATCAGTTTTAAAGAAAAGATCGCTGCGTACCAACTCCGAGAAACGCTTAATCCACATGATTTTTTATACATGAACAGAATATGTAAGAACTATGTGAATATATGACTTCACTTTGTTCTCGTGAATTTTTTGAAACGCTTCATGAAACTTTTTATAATGAGAAGTTACTCAGGAGAGGCCATCCATCGTTAGTTAAGCTCATTAATTTCGCTTATGGGCAACACAGAAGAGACTGATTTCTGTGTTATAATAGTAGAGATATTAATACCCGTATTATATCGTTAATTATATAAGATCTTCATAAGATAATGCCTGCATACTATATTTGTTATTTTCATGTCCATTAGTTTACAGCATTGCCACTATATAACAACATCAATTATGAATTAATAATTCTAGTGTAGGCCATGCTATACATTTTCTACCAAAAATAAATGCTTACTCTTCAACTGGGTATAAGTCATCCCAGTTCCCTATGATTAAAAATAATATACAATACTCACAGACCAGTATTTTGCTTGTCTGATCATGTCCGATCGCCACTCGCGGATATTGTGCGGGTTATTAAGCGAGATATCTGCAATGCATTGCATGTTGCACGAAGAAGTTACTGCGGGGCTTGTGGCCATTAGTGGCAGCAGCGCTTGCATTAAGTAGCAGACGCTTGTTGCTTGGATACGAAGGCTCGTCGATGGATGGGCCTTCGCTGTCATGTTTTTCTTGCATAAATTACGGGGTAATATTGTTAGGGAAATGCCCCGAGCTCCATCAGAACGCCGGCATTTGCTATCTTTGAAGAAATAATCCGTTTAAAAATTTGTTTTTACACTTAAAAATACGTTGAACCTCGGGTATTGAGTTTACGTTGCCATGAAAAATTTGTGCGTTATGCATTCCAAATTACGGATGAAATTTTTACTACACGCTGTAATAAATAATGAATCTACATAATTGGTTTTCAACTGAGTAGAAGAGAACCCATTATTCATCACTTAGAATCTAGTACACTAAAGAACAAGACAACTGTGTTTTCTTCAATTCCATACTCTAATGCATCTATAGGATCTGGCTGAAAATTTTTCACTGGTACTTTTTTCGAATGGGTTATAAATCATTTGATTCGCGCGAGTGTGCAACGAATGAAAATGGGTTTATCTTTAGGCCACGTACTTCCTAATGGATCGCATAGGCCACGTTATGTTGGTGATGCTCAAGCACCAGCGAGCAACTACACCGGAAATCATGTTGCCCTTTATTATATGTCGGCCTCCTACACGTAAAACGTGAAATTCTTGGCCTCTTGAGCACCTCGATTTTTTTTAAGACCTTCTAATGCGGTAAGATTCACAAGAATTTGGATTATGGTTCTTGTCTTTACAACGCCTCTGTTAATTGAGGCTCTTTTAATGTTATTTATCTCCGATTCCACGGAAAGATTCGAAAAAAATATGGTAGAAGATTTGGCTGATCGTGTGCATTATGGGTTACGTGTGTCAAAAGTTTTATGAGCTTGTACTGAAAAAACGCTTGCTAGCAGCTAACAGGTATAATATTCAACCCATTCTTCAACGTCACTCATCAAATACATTCTTCAACGCTGTAGTAGAAACAACGCAAACTAATATCATTAGGGATTTTTGTGACTTAAAAACTAAACGTAAACCATTAAGCACAATTTAGAATTTAAGATAATATTTTCTGAGAGCAGCAACTTCTGCTTCAATTCCCACGGATAATTAGCCGTTAGCAACACCAACAAATAACACGATGTTGGATCTAATCTTGAACAGGGAACAAAGCTCAATTCACGAAGCCCAGTCATTAAATAAAATTTATTTCCTATCCGGTTCATTTGAAGCGGAGGAGAGCAATAAATTACGATCATAATTCCACACAATAAGTGAAAATACGATAATAAATTGAAGAAGATTAAAGTAGTGTATGTATGAAATTCAATCCCAGAGCGAGGATTAAAATAACACAGAAATGTTATAAAATGATTCGAAACCAATCTAAACTGCATTAGATACATATTGAATTGCTGATGAATATTCAAAGAATCAATTCTCCATACACTGTTAGAAAAAGGACCGTTAACGGTAATACCGGCGTTTCAGTGGCCGGTCGGCACGTGAAAAGAAACACCGTTTTACCGTTTTTATTCCAATTTAACACCAGAAATACGTAAAACATCTGATAAAAACGGCGAAACAGTTTATTTTCACGGGGCGACCGGCCACTATGATGCCGGTGGGACCGTTTTTTCACCGTTTTTTCTAACAGTAAAATAAATACACATCTGAATAGCAGTATTCAGAGGTTTATAGATTATAATATTGAGCGAGTTCCGAACAGGCTGATAATTCACAGTTTAACATGACACATGAGTTGGCGCTTTCAATTTACCTCCATGCGATAGATGTATATACAATTACACATTTTGTAGCGATAAATGTAGATATATAGTTACACATTGGCGCTTTTAATTCACTTCTATGCGGTAGATGTATATTCACTTATACATTTTGTATAGATAGATGCAGATATAGCTGTATAATAGTTACAAATTTTACGAACCTATAAATGCAACGATTTCTCTTAAATTAAATTTACTGTTCGTTCGATCGGCTTTGTCCTAATGTTTTTACAACAGCTCTTATAGAAGTGATACCTCTTTTACTTTTTGTCTTTTGAAGAGAACATTGGAATTAAATAATTTCCATGGAGCCATTGTAAACAGGGCATAATTGCAGCAATACTTCGTTGGAAGGCCATTCAGAGAGAATTACGAACGCCATCGGAGAGCAGCTGTTATCGGACATTGTTTGATCTCTTGTGCTATTGTTGAGTAAAATAAGTTCTGTTAGACCTTGCACATGTGCTATTGTTGAGTGAAATAGGTACTGTTGGACCTTCACATGTGCTCCTGTTGAGTGATATGAGTTCTGCTGGTCTTTCACATGTGCTCCTGTTGAGTGATATGAGTTCTGTTGGACCTTCACATGTGCTCCTGTTGAGTGATATAAGTTCTGTTGGACCTTCAAGTGTGCTTCTGTTGAGTGATATAAGTTCTGATAGAACTTCACAGGTGCTCCTGTTGAGTGATATAAGTTCTGTTGGACCATCACATGTGCTCCTGTTGAGTGATATAGGTTTTGTTGAACTTTCACATGTGCTCCTGTTGAGTACAATGAGTTCTGTTGGACCTTCACATGTGCTCCTGTTGAGTGATGTAAGTTCTGTTGGACCTTCAAGTGTGCTCCTGTTGAGTGATATAAGTTCTGATAGAACTTCACAGGTGCTCCTGTTGAGTGATATAAGTTCTGTTGGACCTTCACATGTGCTCCTGTTGAGTGATATATGTTCTGATAGAACTTCACAGGTGCTCCTGTTGAGTAATATAAGTTCTGTTGGACCTTCACAGGTGCTCCTGTTGAGTGATATAAGTTCTGTTGGACCTTCACATGTGCTCCTGTTGAGTGATATAAGTTCTGTTGGACCTTCACATGTGCTCCTGTTGAGTGATATAGGTTTTGTTGGACCTTCACACGTGCTCCTGTTGAGTACAATGAGTTCTGTTGGACCTTCACATGTGCTCCTGTTGAGTACAATGAGTTCTGCTGGACCTTCACATGTGCTCCTGTTGAGTGATATAGGTTTTGTTGGACCTTCACATGTGCTCTTGTCGAGGAATACAAGTTCTGTTGGACCTTCACAGGTGCTCCTGTTGAGTAATATAAGTTCTATTGGACTTTCACATGTGCTCCTGTAGAGTGATACGAGTACTGTTGGACCTTCACATTGCTATTGCAGAGTGAGCTTGAATTACTTTGAATGTTCATTCGTTGCCTTATTTTTAAGTAGGCATTATTGAGGTTGGGGTGAATAGAATACTGTTCAATCTGCTGTTTCCATGACAACCTTACATTTATTTGTCCCTGCTGTCTGATTCACAATTTGATTCATTCAATTTGCATTCATGTTTTTTTCCTTCTCCTTTCATTTTGGCTCTCATGTCGATATATCGTGAAAATAATGTTTTTAAACACTCAAATGAGAAAGGTTGAGCAATATAGTATTGATTAAAACCATTAGCATTGTGAAAATTATTGGCTTATGACACAGTGCATATAACGGAATAAAATGTAACATTTTTAGCTCTATAAATGCATATTTAAATTCACTCTTCAATGCAAGCGTCTTCCTCAGCCCGTCATTTCGCTCAAATTTAAATATATTTTCAAATAGGAGTTGTTTTTGGTTGGTATGAATTGCTAATAAACATTAATTTAGTTTCATCACTAACGAATCCTTCAGGAGATGGAAGCTGGAGAATTGTTTTATTTCATATCATTATTCGAAGTTCATATTGTCATTCCACAACTAATGCATCAAGATTTAGTTGTTAATCGTAACATAAAAAAATAATCGTTGCTACTTCGCCATCGGGCATAACTTAACCAGTTTGATCAAAAATTCTTGAATTCTCTTTTATTTTATTTCTTTAAGTATTTTTTTATTAAAACTGATTTACATGTAATTATAAAGGCCGGATTTTCCATGTTGTACTTTTACTTGACTTTATTATACGGAATTCTTCATGTTATCCTTACATTGAACATGGTTGGAATTAATGTATTATATTAGAACTCCTTCGTTACCGTATCCGTATCTCTCACCTCAAAAGAGAGCTTCTTTTGAATGTAAAAAATAACTGATTATATCATAAGCTGCGATTTAAATTAATTGTAAGAAAAAACCCAATTGATTTCAAAGTCATAATTCAAAACATTCTTTTTTTAATATATGCACTTATTTGATAGATTCTTACTGCCTGCAATAAGTCTAAAAAATAGAACTCAGTACTCACTGCAGTGAGTGAAAGAGAGCGCATTTTCTCGTCGACGAAAACTTGAGGTCACGGACAGACGGACGGACAGACGGGCAGACAGACAGACAGACGGACGGACGGACATGGCGAGCACAATAGTGCATTTTTTCATAAATGAAAAAATGCGCTAAAAACGAACAGCGTCGCTCATTATGTACAGCTCAGTGCAATTAGTTGTCATTCATTTATTCGAAAACATTTTGACTTCGTTGCGGCATTCATATACTGTAACAACTCATGAAGGACACAACTGCTCGAGTAGCATTTCGCTTGCCGCCGTCTCCCGGATCTCGTAGTCAAGCAGACACTGAACTGAAATTCTGGTGTAGCTGTCCTGTAGAAAGTGTCGCGTCACCATCTGCTTGCCAAAATTATAGTAAGTGAGTTCTGGCAAATTGGGAGATTTTGTTCACTTGCTGCAATTTGTTCGGAACAGATATGCAATATACTTTCTATGTTGTAGCAAGCATTTCATCTAATAACAACTATGTACATTAACAGTAAGGGAAGCTGTTTACATTTCACGCTAAAAACGGATGGAGATTTTATCATTTTATTATGATATTCCCTTATGAATTCTCATCTCTTATTCATCCTCTACTAATGAGTAAATGTTATGAATGAAGAATGTATTGACCATTCTCTTTTATATAATTACACGCTGTTCTACGGAGAAGAATTTACAGTTGTTTAGCATACAATAATTAAGCTTGTTCAATACTAAAAATTTATTTCCCCCGCAGGTAATTGCTTTGTTTGTTTTTCTCTCAACTTGACTAGTTCACCAAACAATTTAATTTATATTAATATGCGATTAATCTGTAGCTCAACTGAAGTTGAATCTCATTCGAATGGGCAGAATCATCGCTAAATGAGATCACGAATGATTTTTTATATTAAAAATACTTCCATGTAATATGTGATGCTTTCAAGAAATTTTAAGTAAAACTTATTAGTATTTTGGCAAAAAATATCATGTAAATGATTGTAAATCCGATGGATGTCCTAGCAATGTTTTTTTATATTACGGCTCAGAATAAAATTCATTAGGTTTTACGAAAATGAAAAATACAAATCACCTCCAACGAATTTTCAAAATTGGTGAAGACTGTAATCTGTAAAGATTTAGGGTCTGATTCGTAAATGTTTTTTGGCCTATTTGCGTTTGGCTTGAAAGAAAAATTAGGCTTGAACCTATAGGAAATCCTAGGGGGTACAGATTTTAGTGAATGTACATGCTCGTGCAGTGTACTAAATGCGCGTTTATTATAATGTACGAAATTTATTCTCGCGCGATGCAACTGTTCTTAATTGGTTGGCTGTTGCAAATTTTTCAGGTTTCAGATTTTTGCAACTTATCCGTTCGAAATAATTTCTGATCTTACTCTATATAGCGCTGTCATAAAGAAGACCAATGTTTTCATTAACGCAATGCATATAAAATGAACTATGCACGCAACGGTCGTCTCAAAAATTGTTTGTATTTCCCCACTCCAAGCCAAAATATTTTGAAACACAAGAGCTAACGATAAATCATACACAGAAATTTATCTCAAAGGGCGCATCCTCCCATCGTAATTCATAAGGCTAGTATTTGACCTCGCTCCGATCTCCTAAGTTTACTGAACATTTTACGCAAGAGCAAGACGGTGCCAATTTTTCCTTGGCTGCCCCATAGCTCCTGCTAACAAGCGTGGCGAAGCTCGTCTTCAGCTCCGTTTATTCGGGTGGCATTGTTAGGCGGCCTCCCTCCGCTGCATCTCCTTCTGATTTTCTCAGAGCTCCTTTTGAAAACTCTAACAATGTGGAATGAAACGTAATTTAATCTTATGAATCCAATTATTTATTCTTGTAAATATTTTTAAGAAAAATGATTGCGTTCTATGTCGTAACACTCGAATTTAGAAATTTTTAACGACATGGCGTGTTATACTTTGAAGATTAAAACCTATCTTTTTCAATATTTTCACAGACTTTCTCGACGCTGTTGACAAAAATATTACATTTATGCAAATTTATTTCATTGTGATGGGATTTATGACAAATTGCCCATTAAACACGACTTTGTTCCTTGAAAAACATTAAGGACTTGTGGAGCTCCAAAATCTGACTGATATTTGCTTCTGGAAGTCATGTTCACCATAGGTATTATTGTATATTTTTTTAATTTCTCTTTCTTGAAACATTAACACGATTTATTTTTGTTGTACCTTCACTTGCGATCTCGTTTAGCGATCAAGCTTCACTCATGTCTAGACGTAAGGTAATGTAACTAAATTTAGGATCTGAGCGTAGTTCTCAAGCAGATCTTTGCCAACAGTCTTTAAAGTAAGTTCTTCTAGTATAAATTACTTGCACTATAAATTACTTGGGACTCGTTTCACCTCATCTTAATTGAGATTTTAAGTGTAAATTGGTTTCGTGTATTTGCCATCATCGTGGGATTCACATTCCCTGAATTTGATTAAAATGAAGATATACTCCAACATTTGTTTCTGCTTTTAATTTGCACATACTTTATACAACATTGATTGAAACTTGACTGAAATTTTTGCCTTGATGTCGTAGCTTTATTGAAGTTAAATAGTGTAAGTTTAATCTATTACAAACACTATTTAAATTCAATTGTTAAATTAATAATCTAACCAGTGCTCATAATATCTATTATGTTCCAAAATATTCACGAGAAACCGATCAAGTAGAGATATTTTGTTAAGATAGATTTCCAGTACTTTGATTTAACTGAAAGTTTCACTACCTCGTAAACAATTAAATTTACATATTGTGAGCATATTTTTAATTGTACATAATTGCATTGTATAAATGTCATAAATATATTGCTTAGAAGCAAGAGGCAGCTCGGCTCCTGAGGCGCTGGCGACATTCACAGGAAATTTCCCGGACGAAGCTCACCGCAGCGCCGACGATTTGGTTGCTGCGCTTGGCGGCGCCGTCACGCTGCCCTGCGATGCGCAGGCGCATCCTCCGCCTACTTACACGTGCGTCACGACCAAAACTTTCCTCGATATGCAAATATTTTTATTTTAAATATCATAAAAATTATAATTTGCTTCATGAAACTACAACAAAGAAAGACTTCAATGAAACCCTTTGTCTCTGGTCAAAACCCTTTATGTACGAATAAAATTTACGACTTTTTATGTTTCCGTAGACAAAGGGTGTGACCTTTCATAGTAAAATAAAAAAATCATTCAAACCCACATTTTTCAAATATTTTTCCAAGCTTACTAAATTGTTTGTAGCTATAATTAGTATTCTTAACATTTGTATTGGTTCAGTTAAAGCGCGGCAAATTATTTTTAGTTTGTAGAATGTTTTCTCTGATTATATCTAGCATTTACTTATAGTCACTTTTCCACACTAAAAAAATTAAGCATAATGTCAATATAATTTTTCAAAGGAGTGCAACACAAGCTACTCAAATATTAGGAGCAAAGTCCCAAGACTTCATCCGCTGTGAATGTTTTGAATCATTTGTAAATACATGAGTTATACATGCTATATATGAAAAATATGTCGAGTGGCTTGAACCGTTCTTAGAATTATTTTCTTGACAGAAGAAACAATGAAAAACAATATGTGTTCATTGCACACTTGCACATCAATATGAATATATCAGACAATAATTATTCTCCATTCAAAACCCGTCGCATTTGCGCAATCATATGCGTAGTGACTATCTTCATTTTTATTAGGAAATCAAATACCCTTTCATAATTACTCAGTACACTATATTATCTTTGCACTCACTGAGCCCGTCAAAATGTAATTTCCTGAAATACTTTTTTTTCTACTTATTTATCTTTGGACTAATTGAGCCCGTCAAAATCCTGAAATACTTTTTTTCTACTTATTTATATTTGGACTAATTGAGCCCGTCAAAATCCTGAGATAATTTTTTCCTCATTAGTTGGTTCAAAGACGCGGAATTCATGTCTCCGCGCACTGGCAACTCCGGCAATTGGTTGGTGGGCGGAGCTCTGGTGATGACGTCACTCACAGCTGCTGACGCGGGTGTTTACAGCTGCGTGGTGAACAACTCTGAGGGCAGCGTGACGTTGAAGAAACGTCTGGTGGTGTCCTCACTGAGTGTCCAGGCGAGGCTACTTCTGTAAAAGTCTGTAATCAATTTCTTTACATGCAAAAATGTAATTATTTATCACATATTTAAGAAAAAAAATAGTTTGAACCAGAACTAATTCTGGCTACAATTGAGTGTTCTATCTGCAGTTGAAGACTATACCCCCAACTATGACTGTGTTATGTCACTGGCGGGCCTGCCACTGATGTTACGTGGTTCAAAGATGCTCAAAAAATCAGGTAATAAATAAATTTCATTCTAATAGAAATAAATAAATAAATTTCATTCGTGTATACAATCTTAATATGAATTGATAAGGTTTCCTAGCGGAAAATACGAATTTTTATTTCAAGTTATTGTTATTAAATAGGCTGTTCTTAATTGATTTTAATTCGCTGCTTAGTGTTTTGAGAATTTTATTCATTTTAGAAGTACTTGAACGGTTATGGTATTTCATGAAGAGATTTTTTTTTTTCGCATAAAAATAAAAAAACTTAAATATTTTATCATATTTCCTTTCAATAGATGGTATGGAATTTATTTTAGTTCATCTGTCATATTGAGAATTTACTCGTATATTTGTTGACAGATATGTGACGGGCAGGAGCAAAATTAAGTAAACTAATTTGATGTAGGTTAATTTTATTTGCTCTGTTTGAAAAAGGAAATTTTTGACGAGATTGTGTATCAAAATTTTTTAACTAAGTGGATTCGTTCATCGAACCGTTAATTGGAAATGACTTTAGTTTTGTGTCATGTCTGTGATCTGCTTTTTTTCTACAAAGTTAAACAACTGAATGAACATCCTCCGAGGCCGGTGATTCCATAATTTTTGCCAGGGGTTGTATGTCACGTATAATATGTCTTATGAGAAATATGTCACGTATAACATGTCCATTGAGAAACATGTCACGTATATTATGTCTCACGCAAATGAGCGATGAATTTTTTCAAGCCCAAGGAACCGTCTTTGATGATCTCGTTTACATGCCCGGCTTGAGCGGCGACCAGCTTCACTAACCTCGTGATTTTCAGTCAGTTCCGCAGGCTATCCAGCCTAATATTTGCTGGCTCTATTTTAGGGATTTTAGAGCCGTGAGATCAGGGGAAAAAAATAAAATATTTAAGCTTTAGATTTGAGAGGCACAAGTGGTGATAAATCGCCAATCATCGGAAAGTTTTAAGTACTGATCTTGTGGTCGGTAAGATCCCATCAAATTTGCAGTCATTAAAGCTCCCCATATTTTCTTCATTAAATGTCGTTCTGGGCTTGGCAACAAGTGGAGAAATTCTCTGCCAATGCCAATTAATGTATGTTCAAACATGGTTGAAATTAATGTATTATATTAGAACTCCTTCATTACCGTATCCGTATCTATCACCTCAAAATAGAGTTTCTTTTGAATGTAAAAAATAACTGATTATACCATAAGCTGCGGTTTCAATTAATTATAAGAAAAAATCCAATTAATTTCAATTGTCATAATTCAAAACATTCCTCTTTTAATATATGTACTTATTTGACAGATTCTTATTACTTGTTATAAGTCTTAAAAACGTAAAGCGCCATCCATCATGTACAGCTCCGTGCAATAAGTTTTTATTCATTTACTTGAAAATATTTTCACTTCGTTAATTGCGGCATTCATATACTGTAACAATTCGTGAGCAACACAACTACCCGAAAAGCATTTCGCTTGCCGCCGTCTCCCGGATCTCGCAGACAAGCAGACACTAAAGTGAAATTCTGGTGCAGCTGTCCTGTAGAAAATGTCGCGTCATCTCCACCTGCTTGTCCAAATTATAGCAAGTCAGTACTAGCAAAGTGGAAAAGTTAGTTCACTTGTGGCAATTTGTTCGTATCAGATATGCAACTTACTTTCTATGTTAGAGGAAGCATTTTCATCTGATAAAAAATATGTACATAAACAATTAAGGCAGTTGTATACATTTTACACTCTAAATAAATGGAGTTTTTACCATTTTATGATGATATTCCATTATGAATTCGCATCTCTTATTCATCCTCTACTAATGAGTAAATTTTATGAATGAAGTTTATATTGACCATTCACTTACAAATAATTACACGCTGTTCTACTGAGGAGAATTTTACAGTTGTTTGGCCCGCAATAACTAAGCTTTTTCAGTACTATAGTTTATTTCTTCCGCTGGTAATTGATATTTTTGTTTTCCCTCTCAACTTGACTGGTTCGCCAACAAATTAATTATATTAATATGTTATACATCTGCAGCTCAACTGAAGTTGAATCTCATTCGAATGGGCGTGACTCGTGGTTCAGTAAAATCGCGAATGATTTTTTTACATTAAAAATGCTACTATATTATATGTGGTTGTTTCACGAGATTTTAATTAAAACTTATTTGTATTCTGTTGGAAAATATTTGTGTAAATGATTGTAAATTTGATGAATGTCGTAGCAATATATATATTTTTTTATGTAAAGACTCTGAATATAATTTATTGCGTTAGGCTTTACGAAAATGAAAAATACAAATCTTCTACAACGAATTTTCATAATTTGTGAAGACCATAACACAACGGGTCATCAAAAGAGTTCCGAAAATGATTAAATTATGATGATGACATTGTCTGCAAAAATTTTGCGTCTGATTCGAAATTGTTTTTGGCCTGCTAGCGTTTGGCTTGAAAGAAAAGTTTGGCTTGAACATAGGAAATCCTAGGGGTACAGATGCATTAGGTACTACGAAAAAAAGGGATACTGAATGTACATGCACATGCAGTGTACATAATACGCGTTCATTACAATGTTCGAATTTTATTCTTGCGCGATGCAATTGTTCTTTATTAATTGGTTGGCGGTTGCAATTTTTTCTGGTTTCAGACATTTGCAACTTATTCGTCCGAAATAATTTTTGATTGTGCTTTATATAGCGCTGTCATAAAGGAGTCCAATGTTTTTATTCAAGCAATGCGTTTAAATTGACTTGTGTACATAACGGTTGTCTCAGATATTTTTTGTATTTCCACACTTCAAGCCGAAATATTTTGAAACACAGGAGCTAACGATAAATCATACACAGAAATTTATCTCGAAGAGTACTTCCTCCCATCGCGATTCATGATGCTAGTATTTGACCTCGCTTCGATCTTCTAGTTTACTGAACATTTTACGTTTAAGTTTACTGAACATTTTACGTTCAAGTTTACTGAACATTTTACGTTCAAGTTTACTGAACATTTTACACAGGAGCAAGACGGTACTAATTTTTCCTTGGCTGCCCATAGCTCCTGCTAACAAGCGTGGCCGCGCTCGTCTTCAGCTCCGTTTATTCGGGCGGCATTGTTAGGCGGCCTCCCTCCGCTGCATCTCCTTCTGATTTTCTCAGAGCTTCTTTGAAAACTCTAACAATGTGGAATGAAACGCAATTTAATCTTATTAAATCAATTATTTATTCTTGTAAACATTTTAAGAAAAATGATTAAGACAACATTGATAATTCAATGTTGTGTCACTTGAATTTAGAACGTTTTAACAACATGGCGTGTTATACGTTGAAGATAAAAACCTACTTTTTTAATATTTTCACAGACTTTCTCGGTGCCGTTGACAAAAATATTACATTTATGCAGATTTTTTGCGATGGAATTTATAATAAATTGCCTGTTGAACATGAATTTTTTCCTCAAAAACTTTTTAAGGACTTGTGGAGCTCCAAAATCTGACTGATATATGCTTCCGAAATTCATGTTCACAATAATCATTATTGTACTTTTTCAAGTTTAACTTGAAACATTACTGCGATTTTTTTTACCTTCTCTTGCAATCACGTTTTGCGATCGAGTTTCACTCAAGTTTATAGACGTAAGGTAATGTAATTTAATCCGCGATCTGGGCTGAGTTCTCAAGCTCTTAATTTGGCCCTACAATTTTTAACATAAACTCTTCTGATATAATTTACTTGCATGGGACTCGTTTCCCCTCATCTTAATTGAGATGCTGTGTCTACGCAGGTTATAAGTGTAAATTAGTTTCGTGTATTTGCCATCGTCGTTGGGATTCTCATTCCTTTAATTTGGTGAAAATAAAGCTATACTCTGACATTTGTTTCTGCATTCAATTTGCTTTTACATTATATACAACATTGAATCTTAACTGATATTTTAGCCTTGATGTCCTAGTTCTATTGAAGTTAACTAGTGTTCGTAAAATCTATTATGTACCAAAATATTCACGAAAAACAGATCAAGTAAAGATATTTTGTAATTGTAGATTTCTAGTACTTTGATTTATCTGAAAGTTTCACTACCTCGTAAACAATTAAATTTTCAAATTGTAAACATATTATTAATTGTTTACCATTGCATTGCATAAATGTCATGAATTTTTTGCTTAGAAGCAAGAGGCAGCTCGGCTCCTGAGGCGCTGGCGACATTCACAGGAAATTTCCCGGACGAAGCTCACCGCCGCGCCGACGATTTGGTTGCTGCGCTTGGCGGCGCCGTCACGCTGCCCTGCGACGCACAGGCGCATCCTCCGCCTACTTACACGTGCGTCGCGACCAAAACTTGCCTCGATATGCGGGATATTTTCATTTTTAATATCATAAAATATAATTTATTCCATGAAACTGCAACAAAGAAAGGCTTCAATGAAACCTTTTGTCTCTGGTCAAAAGCCTTCATGTAAGAAAAAAATTGACGACTTTTTATGTTTCCATAGACAATGGGTGTGACCTTTCATAGTAAAATAAAAAATCATTCAAACCCACATTTTTTAAATGTTTTTCCAAATTTACTAAATTGTTTGTAGCTATAATTAGTATTCTTAACATTTGTATTCGTTCAGTTAAAAGTCAAAATCCTGAAATACTTTTTTTCTACTTATTTATATTTGGACTAATTGAGCCCGTCAAAATCCTGAAATACTTTTTTCCCGTTAGTTGGTTCAAAGACGCGGAATTGATGTCACCGCGCACTGGCAACTCCGGCATGTGGTTGGTGGGCGGAGCTCTGGTGATGACGTCACTCACAGCTGCTGACGCGGGTGTTTACAGCTGCGTGGTGAACAACTCTGAGGGCAGCGTGACGTTGAAGAAACGTCTGGTGGTGTCCTCACTGAGTGTCCAGGCGAGGCTACTTCTGTTGAAGTCTGTAATCAATTTGCTTACATGCAAAAAAATGTAATAATTTGTCACCTATTTTAGGTAACGTTAGTTTGAACCAGAAGTAATTCTGGCTACAATTAGGTGTGCTGAAGTCTGTTTCTTTATTTCTTTTTTATAATTTCTTTATGTGCAAAAATATAATTATTTATCATATATTTACGAAAAAAATAATTTGAACCACGAGTAATTCTTGCTACAACTGAGTATGCATCTACAGTTGACGACTATACCCCAACTATGTGTGGTATGTGAAGAGAAGGAATGGCAGACTAAGAGTAGTGAGTTAAAATGGAACTGTTAATAAAGTCAAAATTTATTTTTATTGAGAATAATCTGCCTTAGTGACCGATGATAGGAACATCATGGCATTTTCAGATATAAGGTTTAAAGATGACAAGGCTGCGAACGTTTTTCGATGAGCAATGTTTTTTTAATCGACTTTCTTACACTCAATTTCATCCATTGTGTGATTTAAAAGCAAATTATATTTTTAATGATAAAATTGATATTTTTAGAATACATGAGCAAATTGATATTTTTAGAATACATGAGTCCGGTTCAAGTGACAAGTGACGTGCAAATCAAATTACGTCTACCGGTATATGAGTCAAGATGGCTGGCCTGTTTGACTAGACCACTTCTAAGCTGAGTAAACTAGAGATATTTTAAAAACAAATCAGAGCTCTGAAATTATCTATTACAACTTGGTACAAGAAACAAAAACAAAGTCCACCTATAAAATTCCACAACAAATTGAAAACATTCATGTCCAAATAAATAAAATTATTATTAAAAAATTATCGTATTCATTTATAAAGGATTCAATATGTGTATTAAGATATTCATGCACGAAACTTTTCTTCAGTTTGCTTATTCATTCCAGCAATTTTTTACGCTTGTACTCGATTATATGAGGTTAATTTATAATATATGCATTACCATTTTAAAAGTCATTTATAAAAAAAAGATGGATTCCGACGAATTTTGTAAAATATCGGGTATAAACTTTGTTTTGTAGGTGGTGGCATCGGTGGCCCAAGTGACGCCGGGCTCGCCGCTGGAGCTGCTGTGTTATGTCACTGGCGGGCCTGTCGCTGATGTTACGTGGTTCAAAGATGCTCAAAAAATCAGGTAATAAATACATTTCATTCTTATATAAATGAATAAATAAGTTTTAATCATATATACAATTTTAATATGAATTGTAAGGTTTACTATCGGAAAATACGAATTTTTATTAAGAATAATTTTTATGATGATATAGTGTATTCTCAATTAATTTAATTTGCTGCTTAGTGTTTTCCAAAGTTTGTTCATTTTAGGAGCACATGAACGGTTATGGTATTTATGAGGGATTTTTAGTGCAGTTAGATTATTTTCCTAAATATTTAGAAATGAATTTGTTAAAAAATAAAAAATACTTAAATATTTTTATCATATTTCCTTTCAATAGACGGTATGGAATTTATTTTAGTTCACCGGCCTTATTGAGTATGTATAACTTTTGAAAGATATCA
>NW_025930898.1:0-415 GCF_000764305.2 Hyalella azteca
GGGTTAATTCACAATCTTGTCATGAATTAATTCACAGTCCAGGGCGGGCATTCATTATTCACACTCACTCTCATACATGATTGTTGCTTATATCATTGTGTAAAATGTATATATACTATTATATACAGTACTATACTATGTGAGTATAATATATACTATATATACCATTGATATATAGGTACTGACTATATACTGATACTATTATTATTTGATAGCAAGTTAATTACTAATATTACTGATAATATTTATTAATATTAATAATATTACTGATAGTAATTTGATATTATTATTTGATAGTTTGATAGTAATAATATTAGTAATTGAACCACTAATATTATTATATTAATGTACATTGCATTATTATTATTATTATTATTATTATTATTATTATTATTATTCATATAACCCTCACTAC
>NW_025930899.1:0-733 GCF_000764305.2 Hyalella azteca
AAAACTTTTCACAGTCGACTAGGCTGCCAATTGAACGACATGGACCCCTTACAATATTCCAATCAATTCAGCAGCAATGGAATGGATTTGAGAAATCAATGGAACGGAACTTCAATTTGAGCGCTGCCAGCTCAAAATGTGGCGAAAGAGCACGAGGATTTATTTAAAATAATTATACACTCAGGGCAATGAGCGAAACTCTGTCCAAAAAGCGAAGCATTCGTTGCCTTTGTATGGACCATCCTAACCCGGTTTGACCTCAGGAAAAGAGCGTAGTAGTGACATTCTAGCAAGGGTGTCACCATTCGGACATAAAGTCCTATTACTTTTTGTCAGTAAAGCTTCTGAGATTTACTGAACGCATCCCAATATGAAACGAATATCTTCTGGCATATTCTAGTGCATCGATAGCGAATCAATGAGCCACAATTGTGAGCTGAAAATTCCGCAGCACGATAAATTTTTTTTTTTGCATGATGTCTATAGTATGCCAATGTGCATGATGTTTAGCATGCTAATATGCACGATGTTTAGCATGCCAATGTGCACGATGTCTGGCATGCTAATATGCACGATGTTTAGTATGCTAATATCAGAGCTGGGCAGCGCTACTTGGAAATATAGCTAAGCTACCGCTACCGCTACCGCTACATGCTCTAAATGTAGCGGGCGCTATCGCTACCGCTGCACCCACTAGATTGTAACGGGCGCTACCGCTACCGCTACAGTAAAA
>NW_025930899.1:1627-2895 GCF_000764305.2 Hyalella azteca
CACTCCACACTGTGACTGATATCACATTGCACACTCCACACTGTGACTGATATCATATTGCACACTCCACACTGTGACTGATATCGTATTGCACACTCCACACTGTGACTGATATCGTATTGCACACTCCACACCTGTCTCTTATACACATCTCGATGTCATGCATGCTAATATGCACGATGTCTGGCATGCTAATATGCACGATGTCTGGCATGCTAATATGCACGATGTCTGGCATGCTAATATGCACGATGTTTGGCATGCTAATATGCACGATGTTTGGCATGCTAATATGCACGATGTCTGGCTACTCAATGTGCACGATGTGTAGCTCATTGCACTCTATAGCGTGCAATAAGAAATTTCCCAATGTGTCGGCAGCGGTTAAATCTGCAACCAATTTTGTTGATGATATCGACTCTTGATGACGTTAGTATTAAAATTAGTAGGGCGCCAATATTTATGCGCTGTCGAGCATGGGAATTTTTTTCCTGATGAATCCAGTAGTGATTAAAATACAAAGGAATGTTAGCTGAATCTGAATATGGCCATAAAATTGTAATTATCACTCAGCTGACATAATAATAGCGGTTTCAACGTTTAGTAGGCCGTAGGCCTGTCGCCGATTCGTAACATCGCAGAACATTTACAGCATTTTGCGGTCTCGAACTCGCAACTCACTGCTACAATTCTGCTTTGCTTAACCGCCCGGCCTCCTTGCCGATTCTGNCGTTCAATAGCAATTAAACTCCGCTTGTTTGGTGGTGCACGACACTAACCACTGATTAGAGGGATCTGGTGTGCGCAATCCATAGACAATGAAGATAACATGACTTGACAGTAAAAAAAAAACAGTGGAAAAATGATTCTGTATGGTATGTATATCACTGGCAGAAAAATCACCATTAAACGGTATTACCGGCGTTTCAGTAACCAACCGGCGCCTAAAAATAAACACCGTGTTGCTGTTTTTATTCAAATTTTCCACTAAAAACCCGAGTTTCCTCTGAAAAAAAAGGCGAAACTATTTAATTTTACTGGTTGGCTGGTTACTAGAACGCCGGTAAGACCACTTTTTCACCGCTGTGTACTGACCAAAACAAAGCTCAAAGTGTCACATTAATGTTCTCTTGTTCTAGAATAGTCTGAAATTCAGGCATCAAAATGTGTCATTGTAAAATTTCTTTACGTCAAAGAATAATACTCATCATGGCAATTATTAAAAACGGATTGCAGTTTTCTTGACCCAATTTTGACGTCCTAATTGG
>NW_025930900.1:0-2550 GCF_000764305.2 Hyalella azteca
GTTACCTGGAACGGTCTGGGCAGGTTGAGGAGCGCAGAGCCCATGTCTGCAGCGGCAGCATCAGCGCCCGCCACGCCGCCGTCCAGCAGCAGGCCAGGAGGACTGGAGCTCAGCAGGAGGGCGGCACGTGTCTATAAAACGCAGATAATAATAGATAATTCATATCAAATGTTGTCGTATCAGATAGTTTACGGTCCGGTCTTTTATAGATGTAATTTTATCTACCAGGGTCAACTTTTTAAATGTAGGCTGTATATTTTCCATGATGATAACATGAATAATCGCTGTTATATACCGCAGGCAGGAAATAAAACTGGATCAAATCTTTCATTATTAACTTGTATCCGATTAAAAATTAAAGTTGCTGACAGCAAGTTAATGCATTAGGCTTGCCAGAAAATAATTAATAACTTTTGAGTTGAGCAATTCCCCCTGAACACTTCAGAACCTGAGGCCATATTTTCAAAACTGGCTAAGTGAACGTAAGTACTTACGCTCTATTTTCTTGTCTATGATTGGTGGATTTTGCTTGAAAGGCCGTCAATGATTGGCTCATGAACTTACGATCTCTTCACTTTCTTTGAAAGTATGGGCCCTGGAAGCTGCTGATGTGGGGTATAAATACTGCCCTCATATTTAGGGTTTTCTACCACTTTCAGTTACCACGTATTTTGTGAAGGTGGAAATACCACCCTAATATTAGAGTTATTTGTATACTTTTATGTTATCATTTATGTAGGCTTGATTGAAGACCAGAGCATAATTTGTATTAACACTTTTCTTATTCTTTATCATTTCTTTATGTTACCTTACACGTTGTACAGGTAGAAATACTACCATTCTACTAGGGCAAAATTATAAACCTATACGTTTCCATAATTAGTTGTAGGGGTAAGAATATAGCACCAAAATAGTTAAGGCTAATTATAAACTTTATTTTACAACATACACGTGGGAAGGCTGGTTGTACCTGGGAAGGCTGGTTGTACCTGGGAAGGCTGGTTGTACCTGGGAAGGCTGGTTGTACCTGGGAAGGCTGGTTGTACCCTGTCTCTTATACACATCTAGATGTGTATAAGAGACAGGTTCGATGTTCCTTTAAGTATGATGTCATGGAGCTGATCGCCTACCGATATTTTCCACCCAATTAATGAAATGTAAAAGACATTGTTTCTATTATAAAAGCTATATTTCAGCCCAATTAATGAAATGTAAAGGNTGATCAACCACGTCATCAACCAGGAGTCAACCATGACATCAACCAGGGGTCAACCATGACATCAACCACGTCATCAATCAGGGGTCAACCGTGACATCAACAACGTCATCAAATATTGAGTCAACCACGTCATCAACCATAGATTGTGTCTGCCATATCATCAACCAGGGCGTCAACCACGAATTAAAAATAACATCAATGGAAGCTGTACTTAAATCACACATTAGAACAACCACGAACGCAGTTGAACTTAATCAAAAACATGAATTCAACAATAGCAATATAAGCCTAATTAAAATATTATGTTTCAGTTTCTTGGCACGATTTGTCCCATTATTTTTGGGGAAAAGAAACCCCGATTGGAATGATAGTTTTAAACTATTAGTAAAAAATATTTAAAAGTTTCATTCCAATCGTAAAAAAGCACATTGTTCTGAGTACAAATATTCAATTTTGTACTCTAAATACAGTAAATTGTAAAAAATATTTAAAAGTTTCATTCCAATCGGAATAACAGGACATTGTTTTGAGCACAAGTATTCAATTTTGTGCTAAAAAATATAGTAAATTATCTAGAAACAAGCGTTTATTAACAAATGGAATATGTTTGCTTTCACTATAGCTTTTACATAAACTGAAAAACAGTCATCGAAAATCCTAATAGGAGTTTGATGAGAGAAACAGGCAAATAAAATATTTGTTATGGTGATCTCGTTTTGATAAATTGGAAAATTGTCATCAAAAAAGTCTGATGGAATGGTTGAGATAGGAAGAGAACATGTTTGTTATTGTTATTACTTTCGAAACTATCATCACTATCGAAACTGTCATCGAAAATCCCGAAATAGAAGATTGATGAAGGAAAGATGTCAATAAAATTTTTTTATATTATTTACTGAAAAACTATCGGAAATGGTATTTATTTATTTATATAAAAAAGTTTATTTAAATGAAAAAGTTTATTTAAATAAAAAAGTTATTTAAATAAAAAGTTTATCTAAATAAAAAGTTTATTTAAATAAAATCATAATTTGAGGTTGATGAAGGAAAGAGGGCAATAAAATTTTTGTTATATTATTTATTGAAAAACTGTCTCCGAAAAAGTTCAATTAAATAAAAAAGTTTATTTAAATAAAAAAACTTTTATGAAATAAAGGAACCAACCTCCAGAGATCCTAATTTGAGATTGATGAAGAAAAGAGGTCAATAAAATTTTTTTATATTATTTATTAAAAACTATCTCCGAAATACCTAAATTAAAAAAAGGAAACTACCTCGAGAGCCGCGACGATGGGTGTTCCTCGTCCAGCACGTCGGCCGGCGTTCACGTC
>NW_025930901.1:0-1025 GCF_000764305.2 Hyalella azteca
TGAATTGTGAGCCTCGCCTTAACTCTCCAAGCGTCAGCAACATCAATATGCCCGAATAATTCTTTTTTAATCTCATCTGTCCACAAAATCTTGTAGAAAAATGGGGTTGGGAAATCGACATGATTTTTATTAAACTTTATACGTGCTTTCACATGCTTTAATGTTAGCAAAGGGGTTTTCCTGGGTCGACAACCCTTCAGTCAGTTACGACGCATTGTTCTTTGCAATGTTTGTCTTGATAGCTTCATACCAGAAGCATCCAAATTTGACAGAATTTCCTTGCTAATAATCCTAGGATAGTTGCAAATGGAGCGTATTATGTTACTAACACATCTAGGGGAGATATTTTTCCCTCTATTCCACGACCCAACAGATTATCCATAGTGTTAAATGATTTGAATATTTTATAATGCTCTGTATTGTAGACGTAGGAACATCAAACTTCTTAGATATTGTTTTAAATCACAGCCCTTCTTTGTGGGAATTGACAGTTTTGTTTCTGAGATCATCACTATAAGCCCTTTTTTCTTTGCCATCTGCAAACTTTTAGGAACATTTTTGCATTTCCCTATATCATATAAAAAAAATTTATTTTATTTTATTTTTATTTATTTATTTTTTTTTTTAATTATATTTTCAGACTTTGCATAGAAAAATATTACACTGCTAAATAAAAACAAAATTTGAAATACAATTATTGAGTATATACAACTATTTTCATTAAGGGTTCTTCCTAAATATTATGATAAATGATCTGGAATATGAGGGTACGAATAATTATGAACAGTTACTTACTCACATAATTCAAAATAATTACCGCTGAAAGTTATTTTCTATATTTTCTAGCATTAAATTTGTTGCACATTATAATGACAACCTTTCCTAGACGAATAAGTTGTAAATGATCTTTATTGTTCTTTAAAATTGGAATTGATTATATTTCTGAGGGGTATGAATAATTTCGGGCACAAGTGTATACGAGGCGGCGATCCATCGTGGCCTGGGACTGCTACATCCCAAACAAG
>NW_025930902.1:0-81030 GCF_000764305.2 Hyalella azteca
TCAAGAAGCTAAAGATATAGTTACTTTCCAATCATGGCGTACAAAACACATGCGAAAAATCTTCTCCTCATTTTCAGTTATCAGTTTTATGACCTAGGATGATAAATGTTAATCAGTATATGTACGCGGCTATGCCAATCACATGTTTTAAAATATAGTTCCCAGACAAGAGATAAAAAATAATTACGAAAGAAACATTTCCACATTTTTATTCAAATGTGTTTATGACCTACGTTAGGATCCCATTTATGACCCAATATGTTAGGATCCCATAGATATGCACGAATCCTTCGATACTTTCATTTAAGCTCATTGCTCTTCAATCATCACGTCTGAAAACCATTCTCTTCCTTTACCCTCACCTGTGTTTATGGTGTGTCCTAGAAGCGTCACACGACGCGGTGGTGTGGGGCGCAGTGGTGGCGGTGGTCTCGCTGGTGGCGCTCGGCAGCGTGGGGGTGGCCATACCTCTGGCCCTGAGGGGCGACCTTAGCGCCGACCTCTCACAGAGGATGCGCACGGCCGAACTGCTGCTCAAAGAGACTCCTCTTATTGATGGGTCAGCAATAGGATTATATCTTACTTTCAGGAGATAATTTATTGAGACAGTTTAATTATATGCTTTTCTTATTTAAATGTGTGCATCCACTGCATCATGAAACTTCTTTTAAGGATTTATAGAAGCATGTGGTTTGGTGTGTGATTAAACGCGAGTTTTCATCACGATCGAATTAATAGCAGAATAACACGTTGACCTGGAGCATGGGAAATATATGAAGAGTTTTCATCACATATTTTCGCCTAGAATATTATGATGTCTACGTTTGTTAAGAAATTCAGCTCAAAATGGAAATCTTATAATTATATCTTATAGAATAAGACGGATCCCTATATATGAGTGGAACGTCTATTTAAAAGATTTTTGCCTTGGGTTACCCAGTTAAGTAAAATTCCAGGTTTTTCATTTATTTTATTGAAAAATAAAAAAATATTATCTTAATTAAAGAAGCTATGATTTTAAAATTTCTATTCATTTGAAAAAGCATTTTGAGCCAATTTGATTTGAAGCCTTATGTATAACACACATATCATTGTTTACCTCAAAAAAATAAAATGTCCTTTTAGACATTATCAAATGTTTAATTAAAAAATGCAAATACCTAACCTCATAAGATTTATATAAAAAGTATCGAAGCCTTGCTTAAGCGTTTTGTAATATGCCTCTAAATAACAGTATTTCCCGAACCCCTACGTGTAGCACAAATGAAGATATCATCTTTACTTCATCTCTTAAACGAAACTTTACTCCTATAGATAAGCTAATGGGAGTCTGGTCGGGTAATGCGGTGCCTTACGATAGAATCATCCCACATCATCACAGAAATCCCACATCATCACAGACGATGATAACGAAGCACATCACGCTGAAAGACTCATAAATGTTCGGCAATCATTGCCGCCTAGTGGCGCTGTAAAATGCGGCGCGCAGACGTAAACACGCTCGGCTTTCGGAAAATTATGATGTCGTCCAGAGATAATCTTCAAATGGCTGATTTAGAACTTTGGACCTGCCTTGGAAAAGTTCCTTATGATGGAATATTTTTTTCTTAGGCGCAGCAGTGACAAATAAGAATATAGAATGTTATACAGGACTTAATGTGTGAGGATTAAAGCAGTTAAATTTCCATCTATACTACATAATTTGTCGCTCATGCTGTGAGTAGCTATAGCCTGGTAAATAGACATGTCATAATTAGAAAACAAGGTAAACCACTGCAGATTTAAAAATGTGTAAATCTAAATAAAATGTAAAATGTAAATGTAAATCTAAATAAACTCGCGGATAATAATTTTCCCTGAACCGGACTCATGGATTGGACTGCTTCATCTCCAACAGTCACAACGACCTGCCGTGGAACGTACGCAAGTTCATGCACAACAAACTGCACGCTTTTAACTTCACTGCAGAGCTGAGCAAAGTGCGCCCCTGGTCCAGGTCCTCTTGGTCACACACCGACCTGCCCAGAATTAAGAAAGGACACGTGTCGGCTCAGGTAAAAAATTCATAATGTGTGCTCATTTATTAGGTAAAACTTGAAAATTAACTAGAAATAATTCCTTTGACTTACGTAACATTCAGTCTAAATTTGTAGATTAAATTTTTGCTTATGAGTTTTCCCTAATGTAAATATTTTGCATAGGAAGTTCTACAAGCCCTATTCAGAAAAATGATTGCACGATCGATTTTCGGTCAAAATTAATGCTGTCTACGTGAGTGCTTATAATCAAGGCGATGACATTAATTAGCTGGGAATGGAAACCGACTTTAGATAAGAAAAAAAATGAGAAATTCTCTGGTGGCTAAATCCATTCTAAGCGCTCGTAGCATCGTTTAGTCATTCCGAAATTCCACGAAAGCTTTTGACTTAGAAATCTTCACTTCAGGCCAGGCCTGCTTAAAGTTTAATGGAGTAGTTTGCCGGAAGGGACAAAACCCGAAGCCGCTTCTTTAAAACTGCATTTTCTCAGCCACAGTCTTGAATAGACTTGATAAGACCTTATAAATCTCAGGTCGACTTGAGACCGTCACCTGGAACATGAATACGAGATAATTTCACGGAATCGAGAACTTAATTTAATGCTCTGCTGTGCATAATTAACTCGTTAATTGCAGATCGTCATAAATAATTGTCTTCCTAAAAATGTGCAGGTGCTCAGTATGCCTAACGGCTCAAGTATAAACGGATCACGTATTTAAAACTGCAGTTTCTCTTCTGAATTTATTTTTTTTTGCAGTACGGCCAGAAGTTTAGGCAAAAGAACGTTGTTTGTTGTACCGTTTTGTAGGTAGCACTAACTTTTCGGATCTCAACTTTTCCGGAGCTTTGTGATTCAGAAAACTTTCTTTTATAAAATCACTTACTAGCTTAGCTTTATAACGCGCTGTAGCCACTTTATTGTTATTATTGTTTTTTCCGCCCTGTTGTTTTTTTCCTAACGAGCACGGAGAAATTTCATGTAATAACTATTTAATCATTTAAAAATAAATAAGATAAATAAAATTTATTATGTCAGACTTTGTGCGATAAAAACGAACATTTTCACCACACAAAACTTTTGCCCCGCAGTTTTGGGCCGCCTACGTACCTTGTGGGTCGCAATTCTTGAACGCTGTTCAGCTCACCATAGAACAGTTGGACCTCATCAGAAGATTGGTGGACCAGTATCCCGAGCATCTTCAAATCGCAGTCTCCGCCGCCGGTAAGTCATTATTACATTTATTTAAGTTCTTTATATTTTCCCCAGCTGCTCTGAATATAGCTGATATATGAATACAGGTATATGAACGTAGCAGCTCACAAGTGAAAAATTGATTTAGTTATTACCTTTGGCAGTGCCAATTTTCTTGAAAAATTTAGAATTCAACACCCACAAATCTATAGATCGAGTTTACCGAAATTAACGTCTGTGTCCTAATTCCTTTCAATTGAAACTTTCTCGCAAAAACTGCACAGTTCTCGTCAGTCCTAATCAAATCATTCGTTTCATTAATTAAATGGAATAAATGACTACGAATAATGTGTAACTACCATCACTACCATCGTTATTGTGGCATGAGCAAAAGCATATAAAATCCAAATCGTAAAAAAGAACTTCTCCCGGTGCAACTGAAGTGCCTATGATGGCGCATGTAAACTTGTCTTGCTGTATATTATGAAAAGTTTTCCCGTTGACGCAAACATCCGCCCATCCTGTAGCCTGGGCTCTCACCGTTCCATTAGGAGCTAGTCCACTTCGTCGAGCAGTAACAATAACTTCAAAAAACTGAGCGCTTCCTGTGCTTTTCTTTTACAGAAGTGGAGACAGCGTTCCGGCAGGGGCGGGTGGCCAGTCTCATGGGCGTGGAGGGCGGCCACGCCATACAGAACTCGCTGGGCGTCCTCAGGGCTCTGTACGAACTGGGGGCAAGATACATGACACTTACGCACACCTGCAGCACGGCATGGTGGGTTATGTTGGTGGTGTGGTGGGTTATGTTGGGTGGTGTGGTGGGTTATGTTGGGTGGTGTGGTGGGTTATGTTGGGTGGTGTGGTGGGTTATGTTGGGTGGTGTGATGGGTTATGTTGGGTGGTGTGATGGGTTATGTTGGGTGGTATAGTGGGTTATGTTGGGTGGTGCGGTTGGTTATGTTGGGCTGCTTGGTGAGTTATGTTGGGCTGTGTGGTGAGGTATGCTGGATTATGTTGCGAGGCATGTTGGGTGACATGTCGAGCAATGTTGTGCCAGATGACATGGTTGTTATGTTCATTAAAGTGAGTGATGTTGCATGGATGAGGCTAGACTCACTATTATTGTTTGACGGTATAAATTAAGGAGAAATGTGCAGTGACAAATTAATTATATATTGGTGAAACTTCGCGGGTTTGTTTGAAGTCGGGCCCAGTTGATTTCAATAGACTATTCCAGCGTGTGTTCATATTATTTTCGTTTTCAATTTGAAATTTGATTCATAGTTGTCGAAAAGCAAAGCGTAAGATAACTACGTGGGAGAGCTGCACCAAAATATTAGTTTTATTTTTTAAATCAGTAATCAAGAATTGAATTAAATATATAGACTGTAAGTTACAGTTTTCACATTTCAAAACGAGAGTCAAATAAAAGTTCCATGTTAATTAAAGGTTTTTAATAACCATTAATTAGGTATGAAATTTATTGAAGGCATTCGTGTTCGCAGGTTTTTAAAATATCAGTAACTAGAGTAGTGAGTAACAATTAATTAAAAAATGAAATTACATTTTAATTTTATAATGAGATAAAAAGATGATTTCTTTTATTACGTTTTAATATTCTTCAATTTTATTATTGTAGATCGGATTCAAGTTGACATGTTTATGTATGACGAGTCTCAAGTTAACGGGATTTGCAATAACTGAATAACAATAAACAAAATTATAGACAAAAAAAAATGCGAATGCAGATGCTCCACAAAATAATGAGCTTTTTATACAAATGTATAAAATACGAGTAGCAATACGAATGCATGAAATACGTAGCATGATAATCCCGGATTAAATTTTTTGGAGTGGTGCTTGAGTCAAACAAATCCTTGATACCAGTCATGCAAGATGATCACAGAATTTTCCATTCATCTTGTATTTAAAATAAGGATTTTCCCACAAAAACTCGCCAATACTTGAACTCCCTCTTCCATTAAGCCTTATATGGTAGACATTCATCGTGATATTTCACTTCCCTCAGGGCCGAGAGCGCCCGGCCATCAGAAGCCACACCCAAGGATCCCTCAGTTCCTGACGGACTCACTAAATTCGGCAAGGTGAGTGCTGATTCTTGACTAGAAAACCATTTTGAGGTTCAGTAGCAAGTTCATTCAAAATTAGGAATTTGTAATGTAGCCTTTATCAAACTATTATTCGTGTAAAGTATTATTCGTGTATACTATTATTCGTGTGTATCTTCTCCAGAATCAAATAACCGTTTCACCTGTAAACTCAATCTCCAAAGTTAAATTTCGACAAAAGAATTGATAAATAAACAAAATTGATTCGAATTTGCAGAATATAAAAAAATGCATAAATTTGGCATCGGTATTAAGACATGTACATTGGTATTAATATAGCCACTGAGTTTTTAATTGTAGAAAAACGTTGCTCTTGTTACTGAATAATATTCTGAAAAAAATGAAGAAAAATTACAGTTCTTTATTGTATATTCACGGCGGTACAAATTGTGCGGTGTTAGGTACAGCAAACTGCCAATTAAAGTTGCAATTTTGTTGCCTGAGCTCACAGCAAATAAATGGTTTCAAACTCTGCTTTGGCATAAAAAATATGGTATATGCGTAGAAGTCTCGATTTTAAAATTATTTGGAATAATTATTGAGAGATAAAACGTTTATTTAGCCAAACCTACTTATCTGCACGGTTATTAAAATAGTTGTTTCGTTGGTCATGTGTTCAAACATTTACTACTTCTGGAAATTTTTGGGAAATTGGGTATATGGTTTCGTTACATTTATTTTACCATGAATTTCATGGACCAACTCAGTATTTTCATTAATTGCGTATCGAATGAATCATAGTCTCCATCAGCGGTCATACCGAATCAGGTTTCTAAACTCATTTGCATTAATAATCATGATTGTGTCCTGCGATACTGATTCTGTACTCAAAATTGCCCAGCCTATTTCATAACTGTTCACGCTACAAAAATCAACAAAAATTTAAAAAATAAACACTTCTGAAAGTACGCAACGAGAGTAAAGCATTCTGTGTTTGCAGAAATTAGACGATCGCTGCAAACTGGTCTATTTATTGAGTATCGTACAGAGCTTCGATCGCAAAAATTCTTTTATTATACACACATTAATAATTTTTATTTACTGATTTTACCTTTTGTATTACTTTCCAAGCAATTTACGAGCATTAATATTCATGTCCAGAAACGTACAAAATGAGTATCACAGTGAGAATTAATTTGTTTAATAAATGATTTGTTTGGAAGCAAGTGAAGCGAGTGACAGCATTCACTACTCAGATTTGCATAGAATCCCTTGAAGCTGTGATTGATGTTTACGCGCGTTGTTTTACTTTTGAAGCAGATGGGAATTTTTTTTAATATTGGGAGGGATTTAATATTGGCTTCTGGAGTGGAGGATGAAAGGCAAACCGACTGGTTTTTGTATTCAACACGTATAATTCGAGTAGCATTAGTCGTCATTTTAGTCTCGCCTAGACTGGTTATTGAGACTTAAATACAGAAATTCTCAGTGTGCATTAGGCGAATATCAATTTGTTTTCATTTTTCATAACATACTCTCTCCCTTGTTAGGCAACGCATCACTCAGTTCATCAAAACATTTATATTGTAATGAAAAATATATAAATTGTTTATACTCACATTGCAGCGAAATTGTTTGATAAGTGTGGCACGATATTCATACCAATTACGACGTCTCATCGACTTCAATTAATCATTTTCTTAGATATGTTCTGGACTTAATAATTCTTAGTTAAATTCTGAGTTTAAAACAATTTTAGTATCCGGTATGCCTTTTATATTTTCTTGCAGCTCACTGATCTCTTGTAGAATGACGAGTCGTGATCATTCATGCAACAGCAAGGGTCGATGGAACTATAATTGGTTATGCTGCTGCGCGTTTGCTGCATCTCAAATGAAACATTAGAAATTGCTCCGCTGATAATGGAAATAAATGCTGCTCTAAAAACCTGACTTCAATTGCCAGACGTGGTAATTGTTGCCTTGCGTATAGGCTGCGCTTGAAGCGCTATTTGCTCTTAAATTTCTTATGAAATTCATAAAATAATGCAAATTTACTACTTAGGCATAATTGATATGAAGCTAGCAATCAACAATGGTGAATTACTCCTGCAATCTTTTATAGTGTGGTCACAATTGAGGAGAGCATGATGTTGCAAACACAAATATAGACTGAAGTTTTTTAAGCAATTAATCAAAACCGTGAACCATTATTATTGGAGACAAGAATTAATGTAGAAACATTCTTAGCTAATAATAGTTCATTTATTCTCTCAGAAATAACAAAGTATATTATTATCGCAATAGAAGACGGGAGGACAAATATGGGGGATAAACTTGACTATTTTTTATTTCAAGCGAATATTTAGAATTATAGGTATATTTTTTTAACATAATACAAGGATTTTAAAATTCGTTCATCGAATGCAATGAACTCTGCAAGTTTATACTTGCAGCAATTGGTTTCTTCTATTTGAACAAGCATGTGGAGCAATCACGGTCCACTATCGAGTGCGGTTCACTGAGCTCATTGAGCTTCGCTGGCAACATTTTATTTGCTGACCTCCTCTCTCTGCCCCAACCTTTTGCTTATTGCAGCCTTCTTTGGCCGCTCTTGGTTTAATCGCTCCAAACGATCACTCTTTTTAGCGCATTTTCTCATTTATGGAAAAAAGGCCCTTTTGTTCTCGTAATGTCCGTCCGTGACGTGAAAAAATGCACTCTGTCACTCATAGCAGTGAGTACTGAGTTATATTTTGTAACCTTTACTGAATTAACCTTGAATGAATTTTCCTTTATAAGGTTTTCAGGATCCGAACTATAAATAGTTTATTAATTTCCCGGCTCTCAATTTGAACTTCAGAGCTCAGCTGCTCTAAATGATAACAAAACTATAACTAACTTGTATGACTTTTGGCTGGGCATAGAATACAGAAATTCGGAGTGTCGGTTGTCTTTCGGCACTGACGGTTGGGGCTGTCAGCTTAGGTTGAATTACCCTAGGATTATTAACAATTTGATGACCTATACGTTATGAAAAAATTCGGTTATAATAATCAGAATAGTGATATGCAAGAACATTAGAGTTATTTTACTTATTTTCTTTTGCCACGTGACATGACTACTCATAATTGGCATCCAATCATAAATCCAGAGATTTTAGAATTGTGGCAGGGGCTTGGGGATAAGCTTGGGTTATGCTTGGGACAAACCCACCCGAATTACAGCTGGATTGCGCCCATTGTTGCGGTTTCGTAGATTCGTAAGCAGAAAAGTGCCGATTGGTGGCCGGGACCTTCCTCATTAGATAATATCATAGATATTATTAGATAATATGTAGGGCCCTAGAAGTACAATAAAATATTACGTCGTCCAGACCGTGGTGCGCGAGATGAACCGCCTGGGCTTGATGGTGGACTTGAGTCACACGTCGCAGGCGACGATGCGGGCGGCGCTCGCCGCCTCCAAGGCGCCCATCATCTTCAGCCACTCGTCGGTCTACGCCCTCTGCCCCAGCCCCAGGAACGTGCCCGATGATGTTATCCGACAAGTGGTGCGTGCACGTTAACAATCTATTTCAGAGTTTGTAATCATAAATTGGAAACAGGTTGTTAACTATAAGATTATTATTATAAATTTGATTGTGTATTATAACTAGCGTTTCATTAATATTATTTGAAAAAAAAAAAATTAGTGTTCAAGGACTCAGTCAAATGGGTCAAGGATTTTCGACAGTCAATTCACAAACAGTACCCTACGCTTATTTATGGTACGTTGATTTAACAATAGTAAATTACTTGAGATTTTGAAATTGAACTATTATGCTAGGTTTCAATTTATTCTAACGATTTGCATCTCTCATGGAGAGATTAGTGAAACCATGAATCTCTTGTGCAAAAGTGAATATAATCTGTCGGATTTTAATATTTTTTCGAAACACTGTTCCGCAAATTCATTCTCTGTGCTAGCCCTAAACCGTTTTCTCGTATGACAAGTTTCAATGGATTTTCAGATAACTTTTTCTAACTCTTAAATGATTTATGTTATTTTATTGAAACCTATATTTTGCTACGTTATGGAGAAAATAACCAAGATTTATTCAGTTTTTATGAACGACAGGCAGCTAACGGCGGCATCATCATGGTGAGCTTCTACTCGCATTTCCTGACCTGCGGCGAAGAGGCTGAAGTTAGGCACGTCGTCGGTGAGAAAATCAAAGCTTGAAATTACCTTAAGGTTGTCACATAAGTTTTTCAATTTCACTGCCTCCTTATTAATTGTCTAAGTGTCATAAATTAAAGTGTATATGTCCGCCGGCTTCTATTGTTGGCTTTCGCATTGTATATAAACTATATGGGCAGTCATGAAAAGAAAGATATCCGTTTTTGATCAAAAGAAGCATTACGGAAACTATTTAGGCACAATCAAAAGAAAGTTTGGAGAGAATTTCTTAGAGGAGTATTTATTGTCTGCAATTTCAAAGCGGGTTTGACTTGAATATTTTTCATAATATAGACAAGCGTTTCCAACGTTTGATTCACTAGTTGATCGTTGGTAAAATAATCATTAGTTCACAGTTAATGAAATTAAATTCGTTTCTAATGTCTGATTTTCCCTGTATTAATTCAGAATTTGTATTCTTCCATCAAGAACACATCAACTACATTCGAGAGGTTGCGGGTGTGGACCACGTCGGCATCGGAGCTGACTTCGACGGCATTAACAAGTAAGAGTGCGACTAACTGTCAAAGAATTGCGACTCCTTTAGTGACACATAAATCCACTCCATAAATGTTTGCAAAAAATTATATGTTTACTATTTGAACGCCATACATTTTTGCTTTGGATAAAAATAAATCTCATTGAGCTGAACTGACCGACCCATTTCATTGCACACAATCGCACGCAAATATTTGTGGAGGAAGTCATGGCCTATCTAGCCCAGCATACAAACGTAATTCGAGGAGTGGAAAGTTGTCACTATCTAGGCAACTTTAGCACCACACTGTCACTAAGTCTGGCATCTAGAACGCCTCTTTGTTTCCCAACAGATTGCCCAAAGGCTTAGAAGACGTGTCGACATATCCACGCTTGTTCGCCGAACTTCTCGCCGACCCTAAGTGGTCTATCGAGGACCTCAAGAAACTGGCTGGCTTGAATATCTTGAGAGTCATGAAGGAAGTCGAGCAGGTAAGACCTGTAACTTGGACACAAGTTATCGTGGAGATGGTACTTAATTGTGTGCTAGTGTGAGTTAATTGAGAGCTATTGTGGATTAGTTGAGTTCTATTGTGGGTTAGTTGAGTGTCAGTGTGGCTTAGTTGAGCGTCAATGTGGATTAATTGAGTGCCTTGAAATGTGGTTTAATGGTGTGCCAGTAAATGTGGTTTAATTGAGTGCTGGGATGGATTAATTGATGTGATAGTGTTGTAAAATTAAGTGCCTGTGTGGGTTAGTTAATTGAGAGCCAATGTCGATTAATTGTGTGGCGCTGTGGGTTAATAATTGAGTGCCAGTTGGAGTTATCATGCAACGGATGGCTTCCATTCACACCAAGTGGCGTGCGATGGGCCGTCAATGACTCCCAGCAGTGTCGTGATGTCTGACAGTTGGTGCAGAACCTAAATAGACATGTGAAAGATAAGAATAAGAGTGTGTGAGGAGGAATTATTAAGCGAAAGCTAAAAATGGACATAATAAGGGAGGTGGTAAGAAGTGATTTTGATAAATTTTAACTATAAGGGCGTCTTTATATTGCAGTTTTTATAAAAAAATGTTGTCGACTTTTCCTATCTGTGACAGATACTCGACGAAGAAAAATCAGTTAAAATTTTTCCTGATAAAATACAAAATTCTCTACTGCCTCCATTTATCTTTCCCAAGATCCACTGCCATGCAGGCCACAATAATTGATTGTTTTCTCTTGCTTACTGCAGGTGAGCGCTGAACTCAGAAGTAAAGGAGTCACTCCGCACGAAGATGAATTGCCGGCGTCTCAGATGCTGAAGCCAAACAATTGCTCCTATGTTTTCGTTAAGGATTAAACTTTCCACAGAATATTTATTTTATGGTCAATTTTAATCCGCAGGCTATTGCGTGAGGGTGCATTTTCTGTACCGTTTGTGTGAATACCGAGAAAACAAAGAACTTCTATTGCCCAAGTCATAGAGGCTGGGAATAATCTGAATGGCAAGATTGCTATTAATCTCTTACTGTGTTAAGAAAAGAATGTGCACAAAATGTAGCCTATTTTCTCTAATTGTTGTCTGAGCTTTTCTTGGCTGTCTTTGTTAGATGTTCTACGGCACAGCCAATATTTATTACGTTATACAGTATTTTGAATGTGGAATGTAAAATATTTAAACACACGAAAATAAACGAAAAATAAATCGTAACTAGTTAATTACGGTTCTTGGCATTGGCTAATGCCGGAAAATATACAAGAAATAATATATATATTATTATATGAATACATAATAAGTTGTTTAAAATGTATTCTTTAAATTTTAACTTTTTAATTGTTCAGCCAGCAATGCGTCGGTTTTACATTATTTCTTAATATCTACCTCCAGTTAAGTTAGTTTAGTTAGGCGTTCTATGTTTCAAAGGACTGAAAACACCATTAGTGATGCGAACTTTAGCTAATATGACAATTTTTAGTGTAAATTTTGCTACCATATTGATATAGCGGCTTTAGATATTTGTAGTTTCTTCAACAACTTAATCATGAATTATGACAGTATTTCCCTATAGCGAAAACCGACGGTTTAAAATTAATGATTAGATATTTATAAGTAATAGCAAAATGACAGAGAAAATGTTGTTTATATCGCTCTGAAATTAAGTACCTATTCTGTATTGAAGTTTTCATTTATTCTCTTTTCTCATTTGAAGTCACGAATCGGGAATATAGGTTGGCGTGAAACCACAATTTCAATCGTTTTAGGATGTAGTCAAAATAATTATATTATCAGTAAGATCAGATGATTTTTCACACGTCTCTAGCTTTCAATTGGGAGAAAAAAAAGCATGTGAGTTACGTCACGTGAACTCAAATTGAATATTTTTGTTCAATTGAATATTTTTTTAAAGCGAATTGAAAATTTTAAAGCAAATTGGATATTTTATTGAATTTTAGAGCAAATTGAAAATTTTGAAGCAAATTGAATATTTTATTGAATTTTAAAGCAAATTGAATATTTTTGCGGTCCACGCCTCCCATGGGTACCACATCAAAACACAATATTCCGGGCCACGTCTGCTGACCTGCTGGGAAGGATGTGGAAATATTGAATGAATTCCGGAATTTTGAATGGAATCTTTAGGCAGCCCTGGGACTCGACGGCTTCGCTTTCCANCCATTCTTTACACGTCTCCACACGTGGGGCAATGGCCAAAAAATGACGCTATCTACGGGCGGGAAAAAATTCAAGGCTGGGCTTGAATGCCCCATAACCGCTTCGGCAAAAAAATTCCTCCGCGCTTCATTAGTTTACGTGAAAAATTCAACCTTCCATATTTTTCCAAACACAGCTCAAAAATACTTAATCGCTTAAGCTTTTATATTAAAGTTGATTACTTTAATGTTAACTGTTTCAATTCAATATCGTATGTTGTATTAAGAGAGTTAAACGCATTATTTCGGGCACCAACATTTATAAGATTGGAAAGAGGCTGATTAAAAATTTTCATACTTGTTCGCATTCTTTCAACTCATCAGCAAATATAAGATGAAATTGTCAAAAAATATTTTGGACTACAGAATTTTTCGAATATCGCAGTTGGCGATGTTAACGAAATTGTGATGTTAGAATAATTTCTGCGTCGCGTTCCGAAAACTTGGAATATTGTCTGCTAGATCTGAGATTTATTACTAGAAGGCTCCTTCTATGTCGCCACAATGCCAAGAACTCATATTGATGACGAATATGACTTGAAATGTTGCTCCAGAACCGTGAGTTATGAAAGACCGAAACATTTCTTTTGTAACCGACAGCCAGACCACAAATTTAGTAAGATTAAAACCACTTCTCAGATTTGAACCTGACGACTGCGCATTAAACAAAATTAAAATAATTCCGAAATGTTGTTGTTGTGCTCAAGGGACTGAGAGCTTGTGATGCCATCAAGGCATTCGAGAATCATCTAATGAGCTCAGTTAGCTCCCGTAAATCAGGATGCGAAGCCACAAGTGTCAGTATAAATCAGACTTCATGCGACAGAATTTTGCTGACACTCCTGATTTTTGAGGCTCAGATTTAGTCCACCAAATTAAGCCACTACTCTCAAAGTAGGATTCTACTGTAAACGCTGGTATTGAAAAATAAATTTAATTTAGATTGCATTTTACAGATATTGCACAGAAGCACGAATTTAAGACCAATTTAAATTTCTTTACAACATTCAAATAATCTAGAACATTTTGAAAATATTTATTTAGAGGATATCTTAAACTGACCGATTGAACATTCAGTGACGTTAAGTTTTCTTTCCCGTGTTCATTATCTCGAACTGTGATGATTTTAAAGCAATCACCGTTGGTTGGATGAAGTTGGAACGGAATAATTTTTAAGATTTATGAGAGGAAAAATTTGCTTGTATTTACATCGCCGTAAATACGAAATCAAAGAACCAGCGGCTGCGAATTGGGATCGGTAGCGTTTCTTGCTCGCCTTGTTTTTCATTCATAGGAAATATGAGTGTAAATCACTGCAACACAAATTCATGGAAACTATTCGGACGTTAATTTCCAAGATTGTCCCTCCTACACTTCTTCTCTAATAACAGCTGTAAATTTTTTCCGAATAATGCATGCAATCAAGAATGGCGGTAAAATAAGAAACCTCTTAAATTAAAAGTCGTGGAGTACAAAGAAGACGCAGAATGCATCCGATACAACGCCAACATAAAGGTAGTTGTTCGATGGCAGTCCAGAGCTGCTTCATTTCATCACTCTTTAACGTTGTTTTCACTCTCACTTATAAAATCTAAGAAAGATTATCTGTTCCATACTACTAGAAATAGGCTAGAAAACAGTGAAAATTATGACAACGGGTACGTTAGACACTCCTTACTATTTATATGGTTATTTCAAAGCCTCACCTAAAAACATTAACGGAGTTACATTCAAGAGAAAAATTAAATTATACCGACATCTGCATTGATTTGGATTTTATTAACCCCTCAAAAAAGTGAATTTCTCTGACATTATGATCGATCATATTAATTTTCCCAAGCTAAACACCATTAACCTTGAAATATTAAATAACTTTAGATAGCTAGAAACTTGCATCAAATTTCGCTAATTTATTTGAACAAAATCCGCGACAAATATTTCCGTCGTGTGGATGCATATGCGAATGCTGATGCGACTCCATGGTAACAAGGCAATAATAATAAATATTATCGAATCCACGCAACTCATTTAATAATTAAATTGATAAGCAGGAGCATGAATATCTGTTGTTTTTACATAATAGATATACCATATTTATATTGGATAAATTTTTCTGATGTTTTAAAGATAAAGTGCCTAATATGCACATCTCTGTTTGTAATAGATGGTAATGTTAACAAGTTTTGGTATTATTGCTAGAAAATTTTTAAATGTATCTCATTTTAATCAAATTTGGACTAAAAAACATTTCAATGGAACGCTTAAGATATTTGCTTTAGGACTGTTGTGTATTCGAAAGTTTCTTACAAATTTTCTAATTCAAGCGGTGTTTACAAAAACTTCTTTTCAGGTTCAAATTATTATTTTCTATATTCTACATCATTGCAACTTCTTTTAATGATAATACATTAGTTGCGATGTATGGTAAAATTCCCATTTCCACTGAAGTTTCTAGAGTAAGCGTGCGTCTGCAAACTCTGCGACAACAATAATCAAAATAGAAATTGCAGTGCAGACGCTGTTAATTTTAAGCCAAACACAAAATAAAAAGTGTCGGATATTTATCATAATCTGTAAAATAATATTCTGTCATAATATTTTAAATTTTATTGAAAATTATTTTTGTGCATAAGGTTGGAAAAATTTCCGTTGACTTTTTTACCCTGATTTATATTACCAGACTTGAATTAAAAATTGTTATCACAGTTTACTTTTAATTTTCTAGGCAACTAAGTTATATTGAACCTCATATAAGTCATCCTCATTCATCATGTTTCATGTATTTACCTCATTCATCATGTATTGAGTTCGTCACTATTGTGTGAAATTAAAATCATAAATCTGTATAGTGTACAACTAAGGAATATAAATTAGAGACAGATATTATTTGTAGTAAGAACCACTAGATTTAACATCAAAACAAATGCGTAAAGTTGCACCGTCCATCAAATAAATTCTATGCTGGAGGCGGCGCAGAACAGAGCACCAACGATCAATCACAATCTATTGACCTGAAACCCAGCTCTATTTGTTTCAATTTTTATCGGCTTGTGTTGAAAGGATCACCAAAGTTCATACCAAAGTTTCATAAATGTTCAAGGCTAAGTTCGATAAAGTAGCTCGCCCATGATTTAGGCATCACGAATTTTATTTTAGGAAGTTCAAGCTTCATTATTCAATAATTAGAGTATCAGAATGAAATTAGTCGTAAACAGGCTTCGCTGGAACTTCAATTGTTCTTCATCTATTATGCGACGTACACCGATAAAAAAAATTGCAGAGTAATTAAGGGAAAAAAAGCTAAACTGATATCCTGGAACAAATGCTATTTCATTTGATGTATAAATTCCAGAAAAGAGGATACAAAGTACCTATTTTTATTGGAGAAAGAAATGATGCGTGGGATGAGAAATTACAATTTCCTTGTCGCAGCGTCGGCCACGATTTTTCCCGAGCCTGGACTGAGATCCCATGACAGACGTAAATAAAGTTCTTGTATATTATGTATGAACATCTGCTAATCGAAAAAAATCGTTTCAGCTTTAAGATTTCAGATTAACTTACTAAACATAACTTCTTAAAGGAAGTCATTTACATGTAAAATTATTAACATTTTCGCCTCTCTTTGCACATCATATTCTATGTTGAGGAAAATATAAATACTTACAAATTCACAACCAACCACGTTTGTATGGAAATATTACGCATAAATGTCATTTCATTGCCGCTTAGTAAGCTTGATATTCGATGACAAATAAGCTGATGTATTAAAATTTTCTACCCGGACGATTTCTGGAAAGCGTTTGTTACGAACATGCTAGTGGTCGTTTTAGAAAGTTTATCATTTCTGATGCGAGGTAAAGCGAAGCTTTATACATACACGCCATCTTGAATATCTTCATACGCTTCATACACGCCATCTTGAATATCTCCAAGTCAGAATTTTCATGCTTCCTGAATTTCATATTTACTAAACGGAAATTTGGGCAGAATAGCTGTGGGAATAAATAAATGCTTTCAGTCTAAACAGACTGAAAGACTTTTAAGACATTTCTCACATAAAAGACAAATGAATGCTGAAAGCAGGAGTTTATTTGTGCGCTTTTGCACAAAAAGTTTCAAACGACCAATTCAATTTCAGAACGTAATAATTTCACATACGAAAATGAAGGGTTTTAAAATCTATTTCTTATGATCTCATTGGGGAAAATTGGTTTAGTCTCGTATCAAGGTCTTCAAGAAATTTGAGTTCTTTGAAAAAATGCGCTTAGTGGCATGAGCTCTTTATCGAGCTCATGCCACTAAGCACTATATCGTTGGTGCTTCCAACCACTATATCCAACTATAACTATAATCCAAACCACTATTTCGTTACAGAAGTTTTGGATTGCATGCAGCTCGTAGACAGAATACTCAACGCTGCAAAATTTCCCAACTCCTAACCTGTGGATATAAGCATTTAATTTTGGTGTATTTCAGCAGAAGCCTTTATTTTATGAAAGTTGTATTTCAATGACCGAGTGGAACAAAATTTTTTGCTGGAGCCCGGAGATCAAAAAGCAGACTCGTCAAAAAATTTTGTTCGACCTATTGTAAAAACAAATAAGATGATTATTAATAAAAAGCATGCTCTGGCCTTCTATTAAACTTGCATTTAATTTTGTTCATGGAACAATAATTGAGTCAATCTATCTGCAATATCCTGTGTTGCCTCCTACATGTTTTCTCACTTAACAGACACTGATTTTAATGGTTTCAATTCACTATGCTTGAATGATTTTGTAACCATCGTTACTACCAAAAATTTATGACGTCGTAGACATTAAAACAAAAATAAAAAAATTTCAGCGCCCATGTTAGTTTAATTTTAACAGATAAAACGGATTTCAAAAAGATTCAAGCCCTGCATGAAACTGAACTCTTATTCATAAATGGAATAGAATGTTAAATATTTATAAAACAAAACTTTTGGAAAAGTTTAATTTAGTGTTTGTTAATAAGCAAAAATGACTACTTTCCGTCGAAACAATTTATATTTTAGATTGATTTAGCAATGATAATTCAAATTGAGCGAGACCTCATGCAAATATGTATCTGATTAGAGGACGCTCTCCAAAATTGTGAATATTGAACAAATAATAAGTTAAAATTGTTGCAGTTCAAAGCAAACGAAAGTTACTATTTAAATTTTCAGCTCGGATTTATTTGATGCAAAACGAGTATAAGCGAAAAAAATTGTTATATACGTATATAGTTTAATAAATTCCTGTTGGTTTTCAGCAGGTTGCCCCGAACCTACTCGAGAAAATATTATTTCAAGTTTCGACAAAAACGCCAATAACGAATATATTGTTAAGGGCAGCGAGGAACCAAAGTATAACGAAATGTTGATGCTACAAAAAAATTAGATATATGTGATAACTATTTAGTTTTAGAGGTGTGCAGACAAACGCCCTACCACGACTTTGTAAATAACCGATGAAATATAGCTCGTAAATTCTCATTCAAGTTAACTAATTAACATTAAAGTATATAATTACCCATGTTCCGAGCAAATAAAATGATTCACCTAGCACATTAAAAACATAATTCACAAAATGACAGCGTTTATAACGAAGTAACTTCTCGCCTGCTCCTCCATCCTATCAATTCGTTGTTCATAAATAATCTAACCAAGATGAGCGATATTTCTGAACACTCGCTTTGAATTCATGGAACATTTATCCTCTTAATCGCAAGTGGTTACGTTTTTCTCAATTTGGAAATAGCCGAGTCGCATGCAGTTCTCGAGCGAGCGCATCATTTGTCATCATCTTAAACTGTCGAGCGCATTACCTGCTCCAGACGCTGTGAATTTACAGCTCCAGATTACTTCTTTACCAGCATTCCCTTCCGTAATGGAGAAAAACGCAGCAATTTCTCGAGAGCGCCGTACGCCGACTGACTGATGAGCTCTGACGCTCTGATCATTTCCATGCAGAGTGATCAGAGCAGAGCACTCCCCTGCAGAGTGATCAGAACAGAGCACTCCCCTGCAGAGTGATCAGAGCAGAGCCCTGCCATGCAGAGTGGTCAGAGCAGAGCACTTCCATGCAGAGTGGTCAGAGCAGAGCACTTCCATGCAGAGTGATCAGAGTAGGGCACTTCCATGCAGAGTGGTCAGAGCAGAGCACTTCCATGCAGAGTGGTCAGAGCAGAGCACTCCCTGCAGAGTGGTCAGAGCAGGGCACTCCCCTACAGGGTGGTCAGAGCAGAGCACTCTCTTGCAGAGTTGTCAGAGCAGAGACTCAAAACTCTTGCTGCATATGTCCTAAATTCGTTATCGCATTTTAAATAGAAGCTACCAATGGATTTGTATGCCTGCGGGTAAATGGTCTGAAAGTTTATTTTCAGCCTATTAATGCATTTCCTGTATAATCTATATCAATTTGTTCTGTTGTGGAATAAGAAAATTAAAGTCAATTCAAGGAATTCTAATGCGCATTATTATTATTATTTTTTATGTCGATATTAAATCAGACCAAAATGGTTATTGACCAGATTCTTCCTACTAATCTCAAAGTTACAACAAAAATTGAAAATAACCACCCAAAAGGAGCCACAAAAATAATATTGAAAATGAGAAAGAAAAATTATCAGAATATTTGCAGCCTCCATCAGTATAATCAGGAGGAGAAAACTCATCCACCTACATTTAAAGGTTAAATCAACAGTTGATAAATTCAATGTTTCAATTGTTTGAAAAATCTAGGTACTCAATGTGCAGCCTAGTCCTACATATAATTTTGAAATTCTTCATTAATTTGCTACCTGCAGCCAATTGAATTATGAAAATATATATTTAAAATTGCCGGTAGCAATTCTAAATTTCAATTTTCAGATACATATCTAAAAATCTAGCCTGTTGCACATTCTTGGCGTATTTCCATGAAGTTAAAAGCTACTGGACCGGTATTAAAGTTGAAGTGGGGACTTCTATAGTCTCGACATCAGGCGCTGCATGACAATGTTTCAGCACTTCAGTGTTCAGGAACGCGTTCATACTCACAGCCACGACGTCACGAGAGGGGAGTTTGTGCCACGTGTCAGTGACACGAAGCGAAAAATGATGTCGCGTGAATGAGTTGCACCGCCGTTTGCTCAGTTTATAAATATATCTCCTGGATAGCCATATTCTAATAATCCTTGTGTGGTCTTATTGACACCTTTAAGTAAACCTGCGCATGGTTCAGTGAGGTCGCCACGGAGAGAGACAGTTAAGATAGCTTTATATACCTATAAATTCCTTATCATTCTTTAAAATAGTTGCCATTTACGCCTAGTAGTACTCTTGTGGTAAGAGTATGAAAATTTTTAGCTAAATTTTGTCGTTTCAAGTTTGAGCTACCATACAACGTTTCTACACTTCAGGTGCGGGGGCACGAGTGCAACAAACATCAGCTTCATCGATTCTGCATCTATAAGTATTCGTATATATATAGGAGCGTCTGATTTGTCATCGTAGTTTATTACTTTAATAATTTGAAATTACTTATTTTAATACAGTTTTTAGCTCATTTATACATGAACATCTTCCTACTTTTTATTGTCTCTTCAAGTATCACTTAAGAGTTGCTTCCAGGTTGTCTCATTATGTAAGCTTGTTGTTAATTATTCTTAACAAAGTGAAGTACATAGCACCAATAAACGTTCAATTGAAGCTGTCAGCTATCAGCCCAGTCAAGCAAAATATGAAGATCATCTTGAATTTTGAAGCAAATAAAAAAATTCCAATTTCTTTTTATGATAATACGCTTAGGAGTCCTTAGTAAAGTAAAATTCACATGTAGGATAATAAAACAGAAATCGTATTATAAAAAACAAATAAACACGAGCAGACACACCTATAAATTTATTTTGAATTTAAACTTTTGCGCAGTATCTTTTCACTAAATGAGTTTCCTTCACAATTGGTGTATTCTTAAGTTAGGAAATTTATGTCTAGGCAATATACTGAAGTTGTTCCCTATTGTGACTATAGGAACTTGATTTATTATTCTTTTCCCTACTTTGACAATGCTTGTGAGACTACGGCTAAGGAATTGAAAATTTTATTCGTTATTTACCTCCAAAATTTCAGACACACGCTTCGTTTATGGACGCAACGGAAAATACTGGTCCCAGAACGCTTCCTTGTGGCACGTCACTGTGCACCCCTGCCCTAGCTGTGACTGTTGCCTTCACTTTGACCAATTGGCGGCTGCCCACTTGAAAGTCTCTGATCCTTTGGAGTAAATTTCCCTATATGCCCAAGAACTTCACTTTACGTAACATTCGCTGATGCGAAACACTTTCGCATGCCTTGGCCAAATCGAAATTGCCCTTCATGCACTGGCTCATTTGAATAATAAAACAGGAACAAGTTGGGCAATTAATTTAGAAGACACTATTTTCAGCTGTAGATGATATTGGGGTTTGTAAAATGATTCCCAGCCCCATTCGCTGTAGAAAAATATTCAGGGGTCTTTTTTCCAAACGAGAAAGTACTCGATAACATAAAACCGATATGTCTTTCGTTAAGATAAGGTATGATGTCAGTTAATGGGACAATCCAAATTTTATTTTTCATAATTAAAAATGCCTCTACCTTTAATGTAAATCACATTTAAGAATTTAAATTATCAACATGTCTTGAATGCCTTCGAATTTTGTCTTATTCAAGCTTCAGAATCCGTCACCTTCACATTTTCTCAAGCTCCAACGTCTCTTTAGCAAATTAAATGAATTAAACAGTAATCAGTAAATTTTTTCGAGCTGGTAATTGCAAAATCAAGACTCAGAAGGCAGCAATCAGGTGTCAGTTGAAATCATCAGGGGCACTGATTAAAGGGTCATTAACTCGCCCCTGTATTACCCTGGCAAATTTGCTTCTTTATCCGACTACGTCATTAACTACATTCTTTTATCCAGCTGTAGATTAGAAGTCATGGCTCGGCGTGAGAGTAGGGCTTGATTTAAAAATTTAATTGACAATTTGTAGCTTGATCAACTCCGTCATGGCGGCAGCGTTTGCGGACACGTGTGTTCCTCTCCACAGCTGAAATAATTTCCGATTCGTGGAAATGATTTTTGGCGGACCTAACTCGATATTTTGAGTGACCTTATAGACAGTACACCTCATAAACAGCAGTAGTTACACGCACCTTGCAAATTCTTCTTTATTTATTTATGCCACATTATAATAAGTTGCCAGTTTGCCCTGGGTGTTATAAAATTCGCTCTCAATATTTAGCTCAAATCATGCATGAATAAGGAAAAACTCGCCATTGAATTTTTCCATGTTAACATTAAGTTTTCGAGGATGATATTTCACTTCACTTCAAAAGTATAAATTTATTCCCATCACTATAACCTACAGATGCAATAAGGTTGACAAATTTTCAAGCTCGTCCTGCAACAAACATTGCGACTTTTGGTTACAGCAGAATGAGTAGATTGAGTAAAAGCGCTGGGCTTTGATGTTTGATGCGGAATTTGATTTGATGTCTTCGCCAATATTGAAAAGTCAGCCGAAGCTGGGGGCGCAGAATTACACGCTCTGCTTGGCCCAATGATATGATTTATTGTGATTTAGTAAGTGCGATTGTCACAGTATACTTTAAGAAGAGGTAATGTAACAAAACACTAAACATGGCACGTGTGTGGCGCTTTTAATACACTATAGTTTTGGATAACCACCACACCGCTTGTCTGTTTGAACAAAATTCCTTACATGAATATTGTAGGTTTCGAAGTGATCGAAAGGGAACTTTTTCCTCAAGTGGGGGTAAAAAAACAAGGGTCTTGTGAGAGATCGCGGGAAATGTGCATCGCTGTTTCTGCTACTCGTGTAGGAAGCCATCATTGGGAGTACGTCATGCAGATTACCTCTAGAAAAACATCCACTCGCGATGTCGTCCAATTTATATCAACTTCAGTCATTGGCTGGGCTCGCTGCTTAGATGATTGCTTATCCTCGCGGGTCACGGAAAAAATGAGTCTTCAAGCTAATAATTTGTTTAGAATTTTTGCGGGAAAAATAGAAGAATCAAACGGAGGCCATTGCGCTAAATTGTCGTACCTGATGTTCTGGGCGATGGGTGCTATATATATATATAAATAACTATTATTCAAAATTATTTAGTTTTTCGATTTCAAAATTGCACATACTCTACAAATCTAAAGGTTAGGTTTCAAAACACTTATCACTATTCTGTCTGAGCCTTTTATTACTTTAAAAAAAAATAGAAGTAAAAAATTTATTTAGAGAGCTTCGGCTTATTCATTTATTCCTTTACCCCAACGAACAACTTTTTTGATTCAAACAAATCCATCGCCGGTCCTTGCTACCGCTACCAATTCAATCATAGCCATTGAAGCCCGTATAGTTTGTAGAGTCAAGACCATAAAACTGCAGTGGAAAGCGGCAGCAGAATCCCTGCTCGCTGCCGCGTTGCCGGAAGTCATTACGTTCCAGGCGTCCCTCATGAACAGAGAGAAGCTGAAAAACATGGACGCTAAAGTGCCCATTAGAATCGCGATTTATTAATCAAATTAGTGACACCAAAATAGTCAAGTACGTTTTATGAATAATAACTCATGCCTAAATAACAAATTTCAACGTGATTTGAGGCCAAATTAGTGACATCAAAATAGCCAAGTATGTTTTCTGAATAATCATTCATGCCTAAATAACAAATTTCAAAACAAATTTCAACGTGATTTCAGCCCAAATTAGTGACATCAAAATAGCCAAGTATGTTTTTTGAATAATCATTCATGCCTAAATAACAAATTTCAATGTGATTTGAGCCACAAATCATTACACCCGTTGACACTTATGTTAATCATTTCCTGAACTCCATTCTTACTACTAACTACTCCATTCTGCTAAAGTTGCATACTTCTGCTAAAGATGAAACTTCTAAACTACTTGAACTAACTACTTGAGCAATTCCGTCTCTAAATTGTTTGGGTCGTAAAAATACCACCACTTAGGCATTTTAAAATAGTGAGGCAATATTAAATAAATTATTTTGAGCTGATCCCAAAAATCTACAAAACAACGTAAGACTAAGCCTACTCCCTCTATGTTGTTCTACATAAAAGCGACGCAGAATATAGCACGGCACACATTGTGTTTGCCGACAAAGCCATTGCACGAGTTTCGGGTTCGCGACTCGCACAAAAGGAAACAATTTTCGGCGTCCTCGCAGGTGCCGGGCGCAGTAACGAGGGACAGCGAGGCTCGATTTCCACAATCAGAAACATTCTCCAATTATTTCGAGCAGATAGCGCATTGACATAATAATCAATGCTCTTTAATATTTTTCTTAAATATTTGCTCTAAATTCATACATTACTTTGTGGATTTTCTTCAGTATAGGATTATACGGTGTCATATATGGAAGAGTTTTCTAAATTTTGTAACGTAACATCTGAAACGTTGAACAAAAAGTGAATTCATCTAAATACAGAAGTTTTACAAGCTTCCAATTCATCAATGAACTTTTTAAATGCCTATTTTTTTGAAACTTTGAAATTTGAGTTTCATTCTTCCAAGTAATTTTTGAATAGGTAGCCTGTTCAGCTATGTACTACCTTTTTCGATAATATTTTTTTATTATATTTGTTATTTAGAGAGTTAGATTGCCGTCGATTTATTAGGTGGCAGGCCAGTTTTCAAGCGCTTCCATTCACACAGGAACGGCCACTCGAGCTCTATAATCAAGTTGGGCACTTGAACGAAGTCTTTTTAGGCCGTTAAATTAGATTTCCTCTGCAAATTTACTCTGATAAATACTAAGAGGAGGAAATTCTAACACTGTTAAATTGCATGGAGAAAAAAAATTGGAATTGAAAATTCTTAATTGGAAAAATTAAATTTAGGAGTTATTTGAAATTTTTTTTTGTCTGTTCCGTTGCGAAAATTTGAGATGAGCGTAACTTTTAAGTTAAAATATAACTTTTTTGTATAAACAATTAAATTGCAAGAACTCTGTACTCAATAATTTGCAGGGAGTATTTCTGAAAAGAAGTTGAAGCCATTGTTTTCGGTTCCATTACGTTTCAGCGCCGAACTGCGCTGCGAGATGTCACATTTCTGGCGCGGAGAGACAGGTGCAATTAAAGCATGAGAGCAACACCTGGAAGAGGCCGCGTCTCGAAGACATGAAACAGGCAACAACGTATTGTTCTCGCGTTGTTGCCGTGAGGTAACTCTGTTTACTTTTCATTTCCAAAAGAGACAGGCTACACTTTGAAGCTTCCAAGCCACATAAAGCCACTGGCGGCCCAACTAACAAGGAGGATTCAGAGCAGAGCAACATCGTTACAAATTAATGGATATAAATAAAAGAATCTATTTGGTTCATCGCGATTATAAGTATTCTGCAGCCACATCAATGTACCGGTATAAACTGTGCAGAATAATCATTACAAATGCTAGTAGGTATTTTTCAAGAATCAGTATTTAACTATTTGAATGGAGTGAATGAGAGGAACCTCAAAATTTAAATCTAAAATACTTTAAAAAACGCTTTAGAGGGATTCAATGAAAAATTAAATTTACGAACTAAACTGCCTCTGAGAGCCTGAAGCAGCAAAAGAGCCTGGAGCCTCAGAAGAGTCTAAATCTGCAGAAGAAACCTGCATCAGCAAAAGATTCCAAAGGAGCAAAAGAGCCATGAGCAGAAGAACTTGATGGAGCAAAATAGCTTGAATGAGCAAAGAATTCTGAAATAGCAAGAAAACCTGAAGCACTAAAAGAGCCTGAGGAAAAAAACTGGCCGGAAGAAGCAAAAGAGCCTGAAGCATCAAGAGAGCCTGCATCAGTAAAAGTGCACATGCACAAGGCAGCATAATTAGGGTCTGATGGAGCTAAGAGGCACGTCATATTGAGAGCTCAATCGAGTAGTTGTGGGAAACCTCATTAGTGGATTTAGAATTCATATAAATTCTTCGTCTTTTGAATAATTAATTGAATGTTTTCTGGGCAGTAGGCGATTCTATACATTAATTTTTCACGGATTGAACATTTTTTGACAGCTGTACCGCAAAATTATGAATTTCTTGAAGTTGAAATTTTGCATGCACTTGTACTAATTTCTTCAGGAACTATAATGAAGAGTTTCGAGGATCTTAACGAGTTGTTTCATGAGCCTCCTCGGTGAAACGCGAAGTTTCAGGTGCATTTTATTAGGCTATTAATGATCTAACTGCCGGAGCGGTGAGTACGCCATCTGCGTGTGAATGCCGATCCTTCAGCATGATTTTATCATTAGTAAAGGAATCTTATTTTACAATGAGATCAAGTGGAATGGAAAATGAATTTTTGATGTATGATATCAAGTATTATCATTAAGTAATGACCTATCACTTAAACAATCCAATTAAAATTAAAGTTCTTACGATGAAATTAAGTGAAGCTGTAAAATACAATGTTCAATCGGCCTGTAAGTTACTATAGTTTAATTATTGTTCCAGGCCGTCGCGCTGAATCGCAATTCATTTGGTGCTTTGGAATATAATGTAAAATTTGTTTTAAATTCCAAAAATTTTGTAGGTTTCAAATTTTGTACCTTCATTTTCTACGTCCATTACATTTGCTTTCAGAGTGATAATTCATCATTAATATTTTTCACCAACCACGTCACTGGCTAATTTTGGTTCATTTAATATAAGGAGAGCCTTCATAAAAGCGAAAAAAATATAACTCAGTACTCACAGCAGTGAGTGACAGAGAGCGCATTTTCTCGTCGACGAAAACTTGAGGTCACGGACGGACGGACAGACGGACGGACAGACGGACAGACAGACGGACATGGCGAGCACAATAGTGCATTTTTTCCATAAATGAGAAAATGCGCTAAAAATTAGAGTCGATCGATTTCCACGCGCTCAGTGTTTTCAAGCAACGTCAACAATTATTTTTTTCTATAATTGAGATGGATTAGAACTCGCGAAAGCCTGCCAGTCAGGTGTCAAATCTGCCGTTCAGATCATTGACTGGAACTCGATAAAGCTTTCTAGGATACGAACGTCCGAAGAGGGTGATGCCCGCAGCAGGCTTTATGTGGAGCTTTTTCCATTCAAGCAGCCGGCCTGGATATCCCACAGGATCTGAATGGAAGGAATTAACTTAATGGACCGACGGATGATGAGAATATGAGACATCAAAGTTTTGTGGGTCACAGAAACTGTGAGATATGAACAAATTTTGAATTTATTCAGATTTCAGATAAAACTGTTAATTATTTTGCCTACTCCTTCGCTACTAACGACCACGGCTGAAACTAAAGTTTATATAGAATTGTTGATATATTTTCATTATGGGTGAGGATATAATGAAATAGCCTTTGCCATAATATTACAATACTATAAACCATCAGAGATTGGAAAAGTGATTTAATTTGGGCTTTGAGTGGCAGAACCGTAATATATTGCAGACATCGGATATGCTAAGCAGGTATAGTTGACTACTAGCCAGTTTATAATTAAGATTCCGATGATATTTTCTCGTTGGTGGAGTAATTTTGCTTTTAGTGATTTCATATCGTAAACTTAATATGTATAAATCAATCAGTATGTACATTGAACAATACACATTCCTTGAGAATTTATTAAGTTGATATCCCTCCATCATCTAAGAAATGATACCGAACAGTCAGAAAAGACCGAAAGCCATAGGCAGTTTCGACACGAGAAGTCAATTTCAGCTTCAACATTAAAGCCATAAATTCGCTCTAACTAATGAAGGAAGCCGTGATCGAGCACTGGTGGTCGTGGATGCACATCCCTCATCAGATGCCTATACCATAAATATACAGGTAACTCATACACACGCTCATAGTTTATGGTATCTTCGGAAATTGTAATATGTGCCTAGAAAAAGAAATTGTCAGAGAGCAGAAGTAACTGCACCATATTTGATACTCAAAATATCACATCCTGTGAGAAAAACTTTGTATATGTATATCAACGACAAATTTATTATTAATGAATAGTTTATTAATTGTCACTTCGTTTTTATTATTAAATAGACATATATATATATAATATTGAACGGAATAAATTTAAGTCGCATGTTAACATACCATTAGAAATTCTTCATATTTCATCAAATAACTGATGCATCTTTACACGTAGAACATATTCTTAGACACACTGTCAAGCTTCATTAAAATCTTAATGATTTGTCGCTGAGAAATCATTTGGTTCGTTCGTTTAGTTCAATAATTCGTTACATCAAAAATGTATTACTTTATTCGCAATTCTTCATTTTCGGAGACCATCGAGTTCCAAATTGTGGTGACACGGGCAGAAATTATACATCACGACACTAATTAAATGCTGCGAGGATCAAAACATCGATCTGAGCAATTAAATGAAAATAGACGAAATGACTAAGTTGCATTCGCCTCCCCTAAGTGAAACGCATTTAATTTCACAACCTAATGAATAAAATTAAATGTATAAGAACAATTTTCGAAATTTCTACCATTCAATGAAATATCGAATTAGATGACTCCCAATAAATGAAACAAATTGATACTCATTTATTGATGTGACAATTAAATATTTTTTCACAAGTTTTTTTTGATTATTCACTACTTGTAAAGCTAGCTAAGTGTTAGAAGGTTGTGATGGTAATGTCCCGTGTTCATTCTGCACCAACATGCATCGAATTTGGTCGTGTGAACTGGCATGGTAAAACACGAACACCAAGAAGAGTTATTCCTCTTTATGGCTGAGCCGAGGACTGCAACCTTGTTACTCACTGCAATAAATGCCATGTCGCGCCTCCCTAAGACAATAAACGACAAACCGAATCACCGACAGTGCACAGGCCGTCGCCAGTCCCGCGAGACCATTGACTATAAACTCTGGCATGCGACTGTACGGTCGTCTGTTTGCTCTGTTTAAATACTTTGGCCCCGGCTGTGCTGTGAGTCGAGAATCTTTACAAAATAGTGAAACATCCACGAGCACGACAAAAGAAAGCCGCAATTAACTACTAATGTCATAGGCAATTCTCTCATGAAAGTTTTAATAAGTCAGATGAATAAAGGGTGTGGAAATTGAAGATATCGAGAATAAAATTGCAGAATCGCTTTTCTTATGCTTTTTATCCACAGTAAGCAATCAAGGAAAATCATGGTATAGAATAAGCTTCAAAGTGGTTCTCGGCAAAATAAATCTAATTTTTTCAGCTCCAGGCAACGACCACTGACATGACAACTAAGAATAGACTAACAACTAAGTAAGAATCAAGTGCATTGTATTTACCCACACCTACTACAAACAACTTTTTTAGGAGTTGCTTTCTTTGAACTGTCATTGACAGAAAAATATTAAAAAAAGAACAAAATTTTATACGTGTCTGTGGAAATTTGGAGCTCGAGATTTGTTTACAAGGTTCTAGAAGAATATTTAAATGCGAGCCCTCGCTTCTCGTGTCACGGAAGCAGCCTCGGCTAATTTTATGAGCTGAGCAAGTTTGTAAAGCTTCCTGGAGTCCCTGCCGTGAATCGCGGCACCGACAGGACGACGTCGTAGATGCGTACAAGAGCAGATTCATTATAATAACTTAACAGCTTTTAACTTAAATATATAGATTATATAGATATATATAGATATTTATAGATTAGTTCCCAAAATCCCGTTAAACCGTTAGCTACCGAGATGCTAAAATAATGTTTATTAAAACAGTTATTGTCAGCGACAACAATTGACCTATTACACTCACGTAGAAAATTATAGGGCATACATTAATATTTCAGGTATACAATGAAATGAATCTAATTAAAGGAAATATTTGAAGCTTATAATTCCATGTTTCCACTACAAATTGTAAAATATCGGGACCAGGTAATACCCCGATGAGTGATAGATACGCTTTCAAACAACCCTCGGCATATGCTGTGGATGGCTTGAAACTAAAGGACAAACCCACAAGCTTTTCCTCTTATTTAAATGATGAATAATATTTTGAAGTTTTAAAAAATCAAATATATGCAAAAAATAAATATTCATCAACAAATGAAGTGTATCGTCGTACTATAATTTAATATACTATAAAATTGCAATACTCATAACTCAGAGTCAATACGTGTGCACTATGCACTTATGTATAAGCATGGCCCGACCCCTATTACAAGTACGAGTGCGTGGTATGCATCAGAATACTTCTTTTCTCAATGAGAATTTAATTATTATTAGGAGTATAATAGTATAATACATGATTTTTCTGACGATAAAGGAAAATATATAAACTTCGAGTAGTCAACTCCGTTACTAAACAATTAAGAGTCGTATCCTAAATTTAAATAAAGATCATAAAAAAGGATCGGAAATTGTGCCAAAATTGTGAGTAGCGACCAGCTACGAGCGATGTTGAACATCCGGAGCCTTCGTTGGCATCCTTATAGCGCATGCCATTTCGGGCGCGGATAGAGTTATTTCGATTAATCGAATTATTGTACATATAGAAATTTACATTTATTTACGAATTAAATCCAGGGAAGAATTTTGGTCGATATTAAAGGCACTACTCTTATGTACTGATGCATTCTGGCCTTATAATGAAAATTATGTCCCCGTTTTCAGCAACTTTCCCAGAATTTAGAAGAAAAGTCTCTAAAAAAGTTTCAGTGTGAGAAAAATTCTAATTAATTCTGCATTACTTTACATCGCGTATTACATATCACACAACACACAATGACGTGAGCAATATTTTCTCCCAAGTCGAATTCACACTCTTTAAAATGTATGCTAGATTTCAATATGCCCTAATATCGTCCGGAAAAGCAGAGACTGTGAATGAACGGAGACTAGGAGATTACTCGGAGTGGGGATTATCATTTACATGCATAATATATGCAGACGCAGCCCATGCTCTATCATAAGACTTCTGAGATAGTGGCTGCAGAAAACCCCTAGGCATAAATATACACAATAGAGCTGCAATGCACCGGCATGGCTGCACTTGCAACGCACCAGGCAATCACCATAACTTTTTACAAGCCATAAAATTCAACTCAAAGACCCTCCGAAATTCCGCCTCTTCTCAATTCAAACCCGCACGTGCACGTGCACGCGCACGACAGCTGGGCTAGCTGGGAGTGGAACTTGAGGCTCAGAAGATCATTTGTTACTGGGCTCTTAAGATTAAAATATATGATATTTTCAGGGCACATGCGCTGACGTAAATAGAGGCATAAGAAGAAAATTTGTTACTGGGCTCTTAAGATTAAAATATAAGATATTCTCTGGGCACATGCACTGACGTAAATAGAGGCATAAGAAGAATATTTGTTACTGGGCTCTTAAGATTAAAATATAAGATATTCTCTGGGCACATGCGCTGACGTAAATAGATGCATAAGGAGAATATTTGTTACTGGGCTCTTAAGATTAAAATATAAGATATTTTCAGGGCACATGTGCTGACGTAAATAGAAGCATAAGAAGAATATTTGTTACTGGGCTCTTAAGATTAAAATGCAATATATTTTCAGGGCATATGCGCTGATGTAAATAGAGGCATAAGAAGAATATTTGTTACCGGGCTCTTAAGATTAAAATGTAAGATTGTCTCTGGGCACATGCGCTGACGTAAATATAGGCAAAAGACGAAAGATGAATTTTTTTCTATTGAAATGTTATTGGATTTTTCCTACCTCTCTACACTATTTTGATACAATGGACTGTTTAGTGTGAATACTCAAAGAATATTTCCAGCTCAATTCGTTGTTCAATCGAACATTTTAGTGTTCCAACTCTGGTAAATTATCGTATGCGTCTTTTATCGAATCATTCATATTCATTGGAAAACGGGTTAAAAAACTCATTCGATTTTGTTATTTTCCCGACAATTGAGTTCATTTTATTGTAATTAATTAATTAATTAACATTAAATTAATTAATTAATTCTATTATTTGTTAACACAAAAAAATAGAGACAGGATGAAAAAGTGATGATGCTGCAAAATGCTGCATGGCAGAATCAAGGAGCTCAGTGCAAATTTGAAGGTCAAGGCTATTGTAATTTATCTGCATATTTTCATCAGATTTAATCGCTGAATATCAGTGTTTATTCATCAGGACGATAAAATATGTTCAGAATTAACGATCTTTTTTACGAGAAATATTTGTCGATAAAATATGTTCAGACAGATATAATTTTTTGGTAGTTTTTGCTAATTTCTTAATAGTTTTAGCACAGCGGTTGCAATTTTATTGCGCAATATAGGCATAAATGTGAATGAAAGCAGCAGCTTATTTATTGTGGAAACGTTGTCCTTAAATTCTTAATGACTATAATATGCATGATTAACTCTTATACGATTTAATTATTATAACTTTCCTGCACAAATCGCGCATGCAACACATATATTTTTTATGCTCATACATGTGACAACACAAATAAAAGTTTAGATCCTTACAAAACAATTTCAATCTCAATCCAGATAAACATAACACAAAGCAAGCAAAGCTTATTTGTTCAATAAAATCACCGAACCAAACTTCCGCGTGTCAGTGACGGATAACCTCGAACTTCACAGCACACACCCGGAAAAATGAATGGGTCATGTTGTCCAAATAGTTTTGCACAAACGCACCTACATCACCAGCAAAGAATGGAAATGGCACAGCCAAGCCAAACTGGGTCAGGATGACTCACACAAGGCCACCAAAAGTCCATTTGGACGGAGGCAACCTCAATTATTTCAGTGTAATAAATTGCGACAAAAAATAAACTCAAGTCATCTCAAACTTCGAAGTTTTCCTCAACGCAAATATTGCCGTCAGCTACACGAGGACGAGGAACTTGAGCTCTACGGTGACGCCTAATAAATTATATTACTTAAACATAGAATTAAAAGTAGACCGAAAGTTACCGAATATTGTTTTTGAATGTAATTTACTGGAATGGCTCACAAATGAGTGTTTCTCTGTGAAAAAAATGTTATTAACTTTTAGAAACAGTTTTGGTTATGAATGCAGAGAACGGTTACGTTTCACTATCTTATTTTTAATTGTAATAATTTGTATTATCGTGCAATGTTCCGTAGGGCAGGTTAACGATGCTTGCGCTTCAAATCTTAAAAGAACCTAATCAATTTTTTTCAGCTATGCCTTTAAAATCTAATTCCATTTTATTTCAGTGACGAAATGACATCGAAGTGAGATTATAGTGCATCATCAGCGGAAATAAAGACACATTGCTAAGTGAGCCACTGAGCGTCGTGGGGCCAAGTCTATATTGTGTGCTATACGAGCCCTGAAATATTGTGTGCTATACGAACTCTGAAATATTGTGTGCTTTACGAGCTCTGAAATATTGTGTGCTATACGAGCTCTGAAATATTGTGTGCTATACGAGCTCTGAAATATTGTGTGCTATACGAGCTCTGAAATATTGTGTGCTTTACGAGCTCTGAAATATTGTGTGCTATACGAGCTCTGAAATCTGAAGCTTCTCAAGAAGACTGACGGAGCTTTGGGCCATGGCTGTCAATTTCTTTGCCGATATACCGTCTGCGAAAGCCATTCAAGTGGTGTAAATTGCCTCGCCAAAGCCAGATTCACTTTAGCTCAAGTCTGGATTGAGCTTTTAAGGATTTGGATTTAGTTCGGGATTCATAAAAATCATAGAGATTGACGTGAAAGGGTGCTAGCCAATGTAATTCAGAAATGTTTTCGAGAAACAGATAGCTTTTAAACGTATAAAGTTTGGCTGTGCGTACTAAAATACCTGTTAACAATTTTAGGCACAAAGTAATCTGAAATGAGGTGCACATTAAATGGCACTCGTACAATAGATCAGCAAGTATTCCTACATCGAAGCGTCAATTAAAATTTTGCACAGACTCTTTTCGCAACCTCCTTGAACAATTTATGTAAAAAAATAGAGTGCAGGCCAAAAAATATCCACGTAAGATTCAAGCTCGTAAAATGCCGAGCTAAATATCAAATTACTTATTAGCGCGTAGAGAAAATCAGATAGACCAATTGAATATAATAATTTGAGTATAATATTGATTTATAATTGAGTATAATAATAATCTAGTCATTTTTTCGTAGCGTATATCCGTCGTCACTTGAGGACAAATTGCAGGGGACTAAAGAGGAATGCCTGCCGACAAAAATTGTAAACGATATGATTGTTACTCAGCTTATATAAAGGTTTTCTAGCTTATTAAAATATAATCTATACGTTTTAAATAATATGATATAATTATAGTTTACGGGTTTATGTGAATAGTGGAAATACAGTGCGGTGTGTATATTACAACATATACTAAGAAGTGGTCGCAATGACTAATTTCTAGACACTAATAATTGGACACGACTGCTGCCAAATGATTACATCAGCTTAACTCTTCCGGCTGATAGTTATTAATCTGAAATAATAGCGCGATGTGAGTGATAAACGGCTGAACGTTGGCTAAAAGCCAGCGCCTAACTTAATTTTGAAATTCTCCAGACACTATATGGTGCCACATATATTGTCAGGAGCGCCAATAAATGTGTTTCGCCGATAAATTGCCATCAATTATTCTGCTCTCCCGTTCATTATTAACAAAAAATCCTATGATTTTTATTGTTTTAAAAATTACTACAAAAAGGTTAAAGGTTAGGTTAATTACTATATTTACTTGAAGGTTAATTACTATATTTACTTTCCCTATTTTACTACTACGGCAATAATAAATTCTTGAGCATATTGATCATCAATGACGATCAGTTCCATGCGTTGTTTACGAAGTACGAGAAGCTACGATTAATATTCTCGAGCGGTGAGTAATTATTCAAAGTTTTGATGCAGCTCCGAAGTTAACACCGCGTATCTGAACTCTGGGGGTTAGCAGCGTGCATATAATAACCATGGGGGTTAGCAGCGTGCATATAATAACCATGGGGGTAGCAGCGTGCATATAATAACCATGGGGGTTAGCAGCGTGCATATAATAACCATGGGGGTAGCAGCGTGCATATAATAACCATGGGGGTTAGCAGCGTGCATATAATAACCATGGGGGTTGGCACCGCGCATCCTGACCCTGGGGTTAGGGGTCGGCACCGTGCATCATAAACCTGGGGTTAGGGGTTGGCACCGTGCATCTTAAACCTGGGGTTAGGGGTTGGCACCGTGCATCTTAAACCTTGGGTTAGGGGTTGACACCGTGCATCATAAACCAAGGGTTAGGGGTTGACAACGTACATCATAACCCTGAGGGTTGGCACAGCGCATCATAACCCTGTGTTTGTCATTGTACGTCAATAACATAACCCTGGAATCAAGACTACGGGGACTCTAAAATTAGTCTGAAAATTTTGGTCCGCGGCACTTCGGTTGCGATGGAAAACTAATGAGGCCAGAGACCCCAGATTGAAATTATTTTTTAATCAGGAAATAATGCTCTCATTTCTAGTAATTTTGGGTCTCTGACGGGCGAGATTATCGTCTGCAGAAAATTTCCCGCGGATGAGTGGAATTCTGGAGAAATAATTAATCTTTGATCAAAGAATAATAAAAGATCTGACATAGCGTTCGTTATTTAGATGTGATGAGCGGTACTTGCTGATCTACATATTATGATAAAATGAAGACTTACAGAGATTTTTAATTTATCAAGATTTTAAAAACTGTTGATTTTTTATGTTCTCGTTTATTCTCTGTTTAAATTTGACCTTCCAATAATTTAGTTCTTTTATATGGTTGTTTTGATTAATTATAAACAGCCATGTTACTTCAGCAAATGCCCTTGTACTACAAACGGCCGTAGGAAAATATTTATAAAAGTTATCATTCAAACGAACATCGGTATTAATATTATTGAGAAAGCAAGCTTTCGGTAAAACCTCTTTTTGCAAATTCAGTTTTTTAAATATTTCTTTTTGTTAGAGAGCTCATGTGCCGTTGAGGCAACAATGAGCGATATAAGAAACGTATTCATTTTTGGAATAATAGGTAAAAGTTGCATTTCAGAGGGTAAAGCTTTCGCTCAATTTAAAGATAGCTACAGATGGACAATTATTGAAAAGTATTGTGTCAGTATCCACTAAAGAACAAGACATTTTTGACAACAATCACTGTACTCCCCTCATCACAAAGAAATGAAATACACATAAAATCCCGTATGCGAGACCGTTCAATGCTGGGTTTTCTCTCTAGGTCCCATGGCGAACGAAATACAAGCAAGTATATACATGCGAGGTCGCTGTGTGACTGACAGCTCATTTGGAGTTTTGCTCAAACGTTCCTTGCACGTCGCCATGACCAACAGTAACAAGCGCCCTCCCTCATCAGCTTCATCAAATAGACCCACAATTTGCAAGTGAAGGGAGCGAGATAAGGCGGCTCTTTTACAAGCGTCGCGACGCTTGACGGGCGAAACGGTTGACGCCTTTTGAACGTGAACGCAGGCTTGTGCCACCTGCATGGAACTTGCAGGTGGCACGGGAGCAAAGGACAGAAGAGGCTAACATGTTTAAAAATAACTTGACTGAGAAATTTGAAGTACATTTGAAATTTATTTGTGTCACAAATTTACCGAGATATTTGTTAAATTTAGCACGTCACAAACTCGAACGTTTATATGTCCACAAGCAATTTATTTAAGCTCACAGTACGGTCTGTGCGCAAGTGGTAAAGTCAATACTGAAAAATAAACAAACGAATAAACGAAATGGCGCAACAGAAGTGTAGTGATAATAAAATATTCAATTTATTCATTTAGATTGTATCTATCTTCTTAATCCGTGGGTGTAGACTTAATGCACAATTAATTTCAATTCAATGAATTCACTATTTTCACAATTTCCTTGTGATAAAAGTGAGGTACAACCACTTGCCGAAGCCTCAGACTAAATTCCAGCGATTGTTTGACTGTCAATTCACGCCAAGTAGGAGTTGGTCACACGGCAAGTGACTGAGCAAGCAAAAGGTGAGCAGAGCAAGCATTAGGCAAGCAGAGCAAGTACCCTGTCAAAATTTTCGTGCCGATTAAGGTCGTTTTAGAGGAACTATATTCGGCTTAGGGGTGAATCAGGAGCAAGTCGGCCACGTAGGGTGTTTTGCTTCTATTTACCAGCCTCTTTTGGAAGTCAATTGCCCGGTAGGCCAAATCTGCGTAATATGCTTAAACAGAGCAGCTGGTCAAGCTTCGTCATGATGCCCCTGGTCAAACGCTGATGACGCTATCGCACGATCGGGCTGATCAGTTGCTGAACAAGGTAAACCGCACGAACAATCGAAGTTCCCGCCATACGGGGGTATGTGGGGGTCTACCTCCCGCACCCCCATCCGGACAGAGCATAAGGTGCTTATACACAGGGCTATTAGCTGCGTATATTGGTTGCGTATACTACAGTTCTGCAGGTTGCGAGCCTATACACGAGTATAGCGTTTTCGGTACACTGCGCCCGCGTCAGTGCGACGTTGGGAGTTGTCGAGTAAGGGTGTGCACGGTGGAGGCATGCGAGAGCAAGAAAGCAGCGCGCGCTATAGTGGGCGAGAGAGAGAGCGACGCACCTGTGTTCTGTATGACGGCCGGGCGGCTACTGAGCGCAATAGACTGCTTCAAAACAACTCTAGTTGCCTTGCCTGCAATGAACCAGCTAGCTGCCTCTGAACACGTCAAGCACTGTCTCTTATACACATCTAGATGTGTATAAGAGACAGGGTTAGCAGCGTGCATATAATAACCATGGGGGTAGCAGCGTNGCTTATTTCGCTACGGCAACCGGAACCTAATGCGGACATAGAGCTTCTAATTTACCCGGCCATAAGAACCTGGGGCGTCCGTGTGCCAGCGGCTGACAGGTCTTTGAATTTCGATAGGGTAGAGGCAAACAGAGCAAGCAAGCCAGGGCGGGCAGAGCAAGCAAGGAACAAGTAGTGCAAGCCAGGGGCGAGCAGAGCAAGCAAGGAACAAGTAGTGCAAGCCAGGGGCGAGCTGAGCAAGCACGGAGTAAGCAGAGCAAGCACGGAGTAAGCAGAACAATAACTTGAGGCGGGAAACACGCACCCGTCGAGTGGGAATGTTCGTTTACGGCAAAGGCCAGACTCTAGAGGCTCATTTTGCAGGCTATTGGCTCGGTGTTAAGGCAAGTTTGACAACCGCGTTTGGAATCGCGCGACGCTTTAGACGTGGCGTGGAGCCCTCAGCACAACTACGTCGCTGCACTCGTTGATTGTTCTGCTGTTGGTATCATGACCCATTGGATTGGGATTGGATTTTTGGATTGGATCGTTAAGATTAAGTTAATAGTGGCAGACGCAAAACAGCCGCTGCTTAGTTGAGTATGGTATGTGTCCAAAAGCTACTGTTCCGATACGCTTGCAAAAGCGGGTCTGATATAAACGGTTGCTTTAACCCAGCCCATTGATATCAGAAGTTATGGTTAATGGTTATTTCAAACTACATCTACGCAGAATTAAAACTGGCAAGTGCTTGACTCTTGAGTATTCGTTGATTGCACATATAACTAAATTGATTCGTGTATTTACTAGATAAAATATATTACTCAATGGTCGGCAATTATTTCTAACTTTATAGTTCATGTAGGTTAGGTATTCTCCAGTGTGAACATTCGACGGGTTTACCTGTCGAAATAGTGGACATTAATACAAGCAATTATTGTGTGTAAATACAATTATGTGCAATTGTGTATTAAAACAACAATTCAGGTGATTCACTTGTCGAGATAATTTAATTGCAAAACCGACCATTGTTCATTAAACAAGAGAGCTTGATCATAACTCATTCTCAAATTGAACTCTTAATTTATTATATTCACATTAAAATTATTGCAAGGAATATCTGCGGAAGTTGCCTGAAGCCCATCGAGTTTCGATGCAATAACGAGACACCGTATCCTCTCTACAAGACCGCATTGGAATCCACTCTTGAAGACATCGCATGCAGTTCGATGTTTTTCTGTAGCTCAGTAGACGATTGAATGAGTTTGTCCCGAACGACAAAGGGTAATTGAACTGCCAACTGCAACATTAGATTGAACATTCGCGACAATTGCACGGCTCAGCATGCAACTTTGAAGGCAATGCTCCTCTGCTCAATTGTTTCGAAATTAAAAGGCATTCCGCTAAACTGAGGAATGTTATACGACTTTTTTGGCTAGTTCGAAATCAAGTCAAAGAATAATTTGCTTAAAAATTCATTCAAAAGTATCTGTATATTTGTATAATATATACCCAAGTTCGCGTGCCATTTATCATATGCACCAAAAATTAAGATTACAGACAATAAAATCGATAACTCCTACAACATGCAAGAGAATAGAATTCGATCTAAACTTAAAATCATGAAGTTACTCCTTAAAGTACGCTGTATGACCATAGTTAAACCGAGCAATATAATGTCTAACTCCCAAATTGTGTTATTAAATAAATTAAGAGACCGCATAAATCTAACAGTGATAGCACATGATGTTCAGTTTGAGGCGAATATCGCAGACCAACAACAAGTTGCTTGATTCATATTTGACAATTGCCTTAAGCAATAATTAAGCATCATGATTTACGTGAGCATTATGCATGATGCCCAGCATCATGAATGAGCATTATGCGTGATTACCATTCATGCACAGCCAGTGCGTGCGCAGTTATCTTACTCGTGCTAAACTATTTCAAAGTTGATCAGAGATCAAGAAATAAGGCCGCTTGCAGCAAAATGGTCCACCGGAGTCTTCATTCTTTGCCACCACTGAGACTCTGGGAGCAGCACATTAAAAACAATGGCAGCGGCTCCAGGGTACCCCATTTAACCCGAAAATAACGCGTTCTCTTGACTTGCGTTACGGCTTTAATGGTCCGGTGAAAACAACTCGCGCACGCTGAACAAAAGCTCGAATCTTAGGAGTGTGATCCGAAATTATTTGATCTCGGATACGAAACATCTAAATTAGTTAAGTTTTTATTTAAACCTGAGTTATAATGCCTGCCATTGAAAATCAGTAGAAGTAATCTTGGACGTTCCTTACTGCACGGTGCGTTAAGAGCCAGTTCAGCTGCTTGCATTTGAAAGGGATTAGAAATTGCAATAGCATGTTAAGAAAATTGTTATCTAATACGAAATATTTTCTTCAGCTTTGAAATTCGATAGATAGATTTTCAATACAGTTCATTGGATTTTAAAAAAGAATATGCTCAGGAATCTTGCCCGAAATCACCAGAGCCACTGATAATTTCGACTGAAAATCGCATTTCCAAGAAAATAATTTTTTAGTTTCCCGGTTATGAGGAAGGCCAAAGAAAGGCTTTATCGTGCCCTCAGACCCCTCACTCTCCCTCACCCCCCCTCAGGCGCCGACGGCTTAAGCTAGAGCGAGTTCTTATAAAAAATGAATTTCTCTCAAAATAGAATAAAAAGTTCCCTCACGGCGGAAAAAGTTCAGGAGCTCCTATTGAAAAGAAATAATTCAAGGGAGTCCAAGCTCGCTGATCGCTTCTTTTATTGCTTGCATTCATGGCATAAAAGCTACACCTGTAAATAAAGAATTTGTAGGATATTCAATTCTCTTTCAATTCATTTTTTAGCCTTAACAGATCTTCATGAGCGTGAATTGCTTTCTAAAATAATATTTTTTTTCTGATGATACACCGAGTTGTAAATGGCTATTCAAAATCGTTGCTGCAAGAACATTGTAACTCTGCGAGGACGAATGAGGTACCGGAAGCTTATCCATTAACGCGGGTTGGAACATTTTTGTCCAGATATTGTCCAGGTATGCTCAAATTTATGATAACCTTAAAATTTGTTACTAAAGAGTTACACTTTGAAATTTCTACAACTTCAAAGGCATATCATGGATTCTATTTCAATTATTTTATGTGTAATAAGGGGAAATTTAAGTTATTAGAAATGCTACAATTTGCTACGTGATGAGGCAATAGTGTTGCAATTGGAAACTTGGTTTTCATCTTAACTTTTATGAAGGCATTTCGGTTCTGAAGTTACGCAAGAAGAAATACTGTAAAGAAAGCAGACTTCGTGATTATTACATGTAGTGAATAAGAAAAGAAAGATTCGTACATTTTTACGATTATTATCGAATAATATTTTTATTCTTCCGGTTCCCTTCGAAATACAGGTAAATTATTTTTCATTATTCTTACAGGATTGTCTCGCGTATTGAGTTATTCAAATTCTAGAAAATATTGAAAAAATAAATTTATCATAATATATGGACAAGTGTTTTTTCTATATAAAAACAATATTAATTTATTCTATTGAGTGATGCAAAAAAATTAGTTTGTAAGTAACCCACACGTTAACACTGTAAGCTGAAAAAAATGAGGGAGTATATTGCATAAATAAATCGCTATTCACTTATTTCCCTTATATATAGGTATAATAAATCTCACAGGGCGTATTAGTGCTTCGTCCATTCTCTGCTCGCGTTTCGGGCGAAAAAGTGGGTCACTATTTGAACAATATGACATATTTACTTTTCTGAGTGTAAAATCCTGTTCGCGACTTTATGTTCCCTACAATTTACTTTAAAAGTATAATTTTTCTGGTTATAATAATTGTATACTAAATAATTCTAGTTTTTATGTGTGAAAACAATTAATGGAAACCCCTATGGTCGAATAGTTATTAGATATTCCACAGAGGTAAAATTAACATATTGTGATATTATTTTGAGATGAATTTAAAAAAATTTTTTCATCGTACATTAAATTTTGCATGTAGTATTGCCCGTTGCGGCTCATGTAGCATTTAATACTTTATTAATACTTTGCATCCCAACAGTCATCACTCATCATGACAATAAATTAAAACTCCCCCGTAATTATTCCCCCGAACCCTTTACGATGGATAATTCAAAATAAATAATTAATATACTGAGTTACGCTCTATGGTGCATATCTCAATTTGCTTCCAAATAAACATCGAAAATTAAATTGTGTTCGGAAGGTCGGTGGTTGAAGATGTGCCGCAGTACCGACGATATTGAGAAACTTTCTAATTGTAACGCGAGCTTCCGCATTGTCAACATAATTAAAACTTTGCCACCGTCGTCCCACGACAGGAATTTGCACCGCAGACGCTTATTGGCAGCAAGAATTGCGTGAGAAATATCGGGTTTTGGCAATAAACATCGAATTATAGGAAAATTAAGTAAATTATGAACTCATTATTAGTTGTCATTAAAATTATGGTATCAATGGTATCAAAATGCAAGAATATGAAAGTAGTGTAAATTTATTAAAACAAGCCAACTCTCCTAAAGAGGCTTATTTAAAACAAATTGAAAACATATATAGATATGAGATTGAAGTACAGTAAATTTCTTTAAATCTCAACATAAAAATTGGATTTAGAAACTAAACAGAAGGAAATTTGACAGAATGTACTTCCGAGGATTTTTGCCATAATTGTGTATCTAAATTCGTCGTCATTTTAATGAGTAGCCTCAATTAATATTCAACAGAGAAGTAACAGCTCTTTATTATTCCCAGAACTAAGAAAAATCAAAGGAATAAAGAGGAAATTAAATTGCGACGTAAAAATTCCCGGATGTTCGCCGGTCAACGTATAACGTCAACTTGATTTTCTCAAACACATATTCTTTCAATATCTTCGCCCACTCTGAGGTATCACATTCTCATCGAGAACTAATTTCCAATTAATTTTTCCACGACAGTTGATTCCCGATCCTCTCTATTAAACTGCTGGAAGAAAATTACCAGCAACTCTCGTGAGTTCATAACCAACTCATCGTGGGTGGTGCTGGCAAAATTAAAGCGGTCATTAAAGGACGCTCTGCATCCCAATAAGCGAAGACGAACGAGATGTTGTGTGGTGACCGTAGAGAGAACTTGCTCGAGCATCAATAATTAATACGAGCTCTATGCATCGCATTTAATTAATACGTTGCTGTAGTTATGCATTGCATCACTGACTCAGCTCCGGTTGACAAGGCGGTTGAGTGTTGACCGTACATAAGTTGTTTGATAACAAACTGACCGTTTGATAATTCAAACGGTCTGTTTGAATAACTTGACGCTGCACAGCAGTGCATTAATTTTTAAGTGATCTCTCAGGAGCCTACCAATATTATTGAGCTGGACTTTAGAAATATTGAGGATTATATAATGGATTTAATTTACGGAAATTTTATAACATTTTACTAGACTGTTAGCTGCCAGTTGGAAGTCAGCACCGGTTACTTTAAATTCAAGTTCACCTTGTCCTAATTTAAGGCACCAATTAACATATTTTATTGCACCGCTAATTCGTCTACATCCTCTTAGGGAAACTGAATTATATTTCTGATAAACGCTGGTATCCCATTCAAATTCATCTGCAACTTGGCTTGATTGCACAAGCAATAACATGATGCCTAAATATCGTGAAGAGGGATTCCCTCGTCTGAAGTATTTCAAGTTTTAATAAAAAGATTCTAACTTCGAAAGCAACTTGTGTTCAATCTCACACAGCGAAGGTTGGTTCATATTTGACGCAATTTAGTCATTTATTCGGGAATGTAACTTATTTCTACAGCCCATTTTTAGAGCTTTTTAATTTTTTTAAAAGAATTCAGTGGAAGGAATTCCACTAGATTCCAGTTAAGGAATTCCACCCTCGTTGTCTTGTACGCGTTTTAGCTCATAATTAACATGAAATATTTTATAATAATTTATATTATATGATATATCACAGGCTAAAATCCTATCTAAAAATTAAAGTTTTCCGAGTATAATTAGCTTTTTCTCGTAAATAAAATTTCACCCTGTAACATGAAGTTAACAAGTCGCAAACAATGCAAAGCATTAAAATAAATGTTAGCATAAATTCTTTATCCCTCCTACGTTTTTAGAATTCTTTGGTTGGACCTTTGTGCGGTGAAATCCTATATTCCTCCCCTGATTTGCTATTATTTGACGTAAATCTGCATTCAAATGTCAGCTGCTTTCAACTTCAATTACCATTGTAACGTAGTTTTTCGCTACCCCTTCAGAAATTTAATGTGACGGAGTTTTTCGCTACCCCTTCACGCATAAAAATTGTGTTCTACTCGGTTATGTTTATATTCGTTGTGATGTCCAAGATTGTTATAACATATCACAGTTTTTACACTGAGAAAAATGGATAGGTTATCCAGACCCACCCATTTCTTTCAGTGATACATGCTAATAATGAAAACTTACTTTATTTTGTCTCTTATACAAACCGTAGCGAACACTGACAGATAAATCCGTTTTTTTTTTCGAGAATAATATCAGAAAATATAGACACAAGTTACATGCCAAAGAAATGACGGTAGCAAGCGTCCAATAATGGCATTATTCATTCTTAATATTTTCCTAAATGCTAATAATGATAATAATGATAATAATGATGTACGTGGTCCCGGAATCCTGTTGAATGCCAGAATAATATTCCTAGGAGTTAATATCCTGTGAAATAAAAAAATCTATGATAATCAAGTTTATGTAATCAATTTGTCTCATGTTTTTAAATTATTATTATCCAGGTTCGACGCAACACATGATTTAATCTTATAATGGGAGATAAATAACGGGTAAGAGAACCTTATTATGTATACATATCACTAATTTTTGTCTTTGGGATATTCAGTTCACTGAGAACTGACGTATATTTCGTTATATAAAGCAATTATTCAAAATTTCTATTAAATTCTCATATTGTCGTAGTTGTAGCTGCAGCGATTTTTTTTAAACTTCCACTCAGTTTTATATGAGGCCCGGAGGATAGAACCGTGGTTAGTTATTTAGACTCCCATCCGACATCCATACGAGAATATACGGTAACTTACCGTCAGATACATCGAAATATACGGTAACTTACAGACCTATATACGGAAATATTCGGTATTTTACAGTCATATATACGAAAATATTTGGTAACTTGCAGCCATTTATACGGTAAATTACAGTTATATATATGAAAATACACGATAACTTTCAGTTATAACCACAGAAATATACGGTCACTTACCGTCTTACATACGGTAACTTAGTTTTATATACGGAATAAAACGGTAACTTACTGTCAAATATATGGAAATATACTGTATGTTACAGTCATATATAAGGAATATACTGTTACTTACAGTCGTATATAAGGAAATATATGTTAACTTTCCCCAACATGTGATGGGGTCAAAGGTCTCATCAAGACGGGACGGGAAGGCAATTTCTCAGCGCGGCATCTGGACGGCTGGCGTCAGCGATGCTCTTTACGTTACAGATACGGCGGCGCCCCTCAGCGATAAGGCTGGGGCCTGAGTCTGTACCAGGAAATTAGAGTCCAGGGAGTTAGAGTGTCTGTATTATTATTATAATACACATTATTGTTTTCTATATTACGTCATTTGGTCAAAAAATATTATAAGTAATAGCGAGAAATAAATATTCTATTTAACGGTTGTTATTTTTTTGATATTATTATCCAACTTTCTTTTGCAACGATGTAGAATATTGCATGAGTGATTTACTATGCTTAGTTAGTGGAGTGTATTGCTCAGAATCTTCATTATGTGTGACTTTAAATTATATTAGAAAAACACATACAAGATTTTAAGCAAATCTGTCTTCGTTAATCATTACTCCGTTTGATTGAATTCCTAACAAAAAGATATAGTTTTTTTGGCAATTACTTTCCGGTTGAACGAGGTTCGTGAAATGCTGCATCAAACACGAGCGATGTCCATTCAATTATTTATTTAGAAGCGACCACAATTTTCTCATGTAACGTAAAAATGAGTCTCAATTTTTCAACCATTTTGTATTTTGTTCGGTGCCGCACAAACCTCCAATACATCAAAATAAACTCGTATCAAACTTTAGGAGGAGGCCATTTTTATCAGCGGCTCGGTCTAGACCAACACCAACATAAATTTCGCTTTGCATCCTCTGGCTGCGTTCACTCGCACAGATCCCTGATCCTACATTCACTCCAGTGAAGATAAATGCGAGTGAATATAAATGTAAAACAAACATATCGGTCCTTGAGAAAACAACAATGAGCTTTGCTTTATTAAATTTAAATATTCGTCCTTCCGTATTTTTTTATGAGTCAAACAACTTCTTTAATATAATGAGAGAAGAACTTATAATCCCACGTGTGATTATTTAAAGCTCAGATGTGAACGCAGGCTTTCTCGGAATGGATTGGAATGGACTGGAGCTTTTGCAGAATTTTTGTTTTGGTGCAGCGATCGGTTCTAAGTTGGAGATCGTGTTTTCGTGGCCCGGTTTCGCCCAACCCGGCCCAGCCATTGAGTAACGGGTCCCAAATCCCTCATTTTCCGGACATAACTCGGGACTGGAATCCCAAATAGGTTCTGTATCAATGAATGCCTCACTGGTATGAATTGCATTATACTTCAAATGATAGGCGATGATTAATCTCAAGTCATATATTTTATTGGTCCTTATGATCAATGAACAAATTACCAGGAATGTACTACACGGTATAAATAAATGCGTTGAACAACTACTTGACAAAATTTTGCACTTGCTTGGTACTTGCTCACTCAGGTTCATGCGTGCATCAGTTAGATTCACTTACCTTGTACCAAAGGCGATGAACGTTCAGCAAGCCTCTTTCATCCTAAAACTAATTTTATTATGAAATCTAAAAAATTATTTCAATGAAAATTTCTACAACTAATTGGTAGACTAAAAATAAATAACTGGTAGACGATAATGAAAGAATTAGTGGACTCGTGTCCCAAAGTTTTGAGGTAGACGCAGATTGCATTAAATTTCAGACTTCAGAATAAATCTTTCTATGCCTCTTGAATGTTAGTTTAATAGATGATCTCAATTTAAAGCCCAATTAAAAAATATAATAATTTTAAACCCCAAGTTTTATTACGTTCACAATTTACAGCAAAAAAATTTTTCTAGCAAACACATTTCTTTTTCGTTTTTTTATAAAAGGTAGAAGATCATTAAACTATTTTCAAATTCGATTTCGTCTTCTTCTAATGTTACGCTTATAATTTCGCTCATGGTTGGTATATAAAAGCCACAAGCTTAAATTACGTATCGTATCGTGACCCTTTGTAATGGAGCTTTCAATTACTGGTATCACTCCACAACAAAACTATTAAAATACTACGTATTGAAAATTTAATTTTATCAAAATTCTATTCCAAAAGGCTGAATAATAAATTTCGATAAAACTCCAAACTCGCGATGATTCGCTGCAAAAAAAAAAATTTTTGAAACTGTGAAGGGTAATTTATATTAAAAAAGTAGGCATTTTTACTCTTGATTGTGATAACATCAGAAAACTCCGTATAAAAATATCGCATTTATGTAATTGTTGTCATTATACCTAGATTTTTTGTTTGACCTTGGAAACGTAAAATGGTGGAAATACGTGGAAACGTAAAATGAGTTTCTCGGTTTATTTAATATTTCTGGATTATTGTCGGTGCATAATATATAAGCTCCTAATACCATGCCAAGCGTTTCTCAAAGTATAAAAATCCTTTCCCATGCTTCGAGCGTCTAACCGCCAACTGGGCCTATATTAGACCGAAGCAAGCCAATTGTTCAAGGAGAAAACGGGCTTAGAGGCAAAAAATAAATAAATTAAACGACACTTCAGAGTCATTTGTGTCGGACCAGGAAATGTCTCTCTTCAAATATTTTTTACAAGTCAGTCTAAGCCGAAGTTTAAATTTAACATGTATGTATAATTGTTTTTCCCGCTATAACTGTTTTTCCCGCTAATACACGGCTTGCCTTCGCATCACTGAACCTTGATTGTTCGGATATCATTCTGTATCGGATGACTACATGGAGAAATAATATCGCCTGTACTCAGCCCTACGAATCCATTATCTAGAATTCGACCGATGATAGAGTGAGCAAACTGATCCCTTGATTGAGTTGTGCAGCTGGACATCTGTTAATGGATGAACATGTGAACTGATAGGCAAAATGTGGACGCAATCACTTAACCATCCAATTGTGTCCGTAGACCCAGACACTCGTGAGTGACGGTACATGCATTATTGAGGTCCAGCTTTTGTGCTGGATACTGTCATATTTAACTGGAACGAGGAATAGAAATATATGTACTCTATTTTATAGAATTTATCGCGATTATGCATGTTTTATTGCATGTTTATTATTCAATTTATTTCGATTATGCATGATTATGCATGCTTTTTCTCGTATATGCATGTTATATTGGAAGCTTCAATAATGCACGTTGTATTGTAAATAAGGATATTTGCCAAAGAAAAGAATTTTTAATCAATCAATGAATAAAAAGCCATTGTAGCGTGGAGTTCTTTGTTTTCAATTATACCATTATATTTACGAATTAATTTCAGCATGTCGGTAGAGTGAGGGCCATGAAAGGCATTATGAGATACAGTGCACCATGACTATAAGGCTAAAAGCTACGGTGGCGCGACTTTTTGTAAGCTCAAAAATCTATTCTGAACTTTTGTTCAACAGAGAATAGAATTTCGAAGCATATAAATATAAAAATATCAAAGTGAAAATTTTCAGTCGATAAAATTTCCCCGATAATTATTTAATTATCTAGCGCTGCAAATAATCTTTTTGATTTCAATTTAACATAACATTTTCACCAGAAATAACTCATATTCCGTCCATATTTATGGGTTTAGTTGGCGATACATTCAAAAGGATAACAATGGACGTAGTTTCTTAGTCACAACGGCAATGTCACATTGTGACCGAGCATTTGCAAGTGAGAAGTTCAAGTTGAATTGATCTGCGCTCAGAGGCCCCGCATTTGTCTTGCCCTTCAGCCAATCTTGCTTGTAAGTCTTCTTGAGCGATAGACGACCAGTCTTCAATCGACTGAAAGTCTGCAAAAAAAAGCTTTGCCGATTTGTCGCACAAGATTCCCTGCATTGCAGTGGAGGCCAGGCCATTGTCAAGCACTCTTTTGTCGTGGTCTGCCGCTCCTTCAGGACGGCAGGATGGAAGCACGCATCCTTTTCCGAGTTGTCCAACATTCTTTGGGTGAAAGGAACCAGTTTCCTGTCTGTTTTAAGGAGAGAAGGAAGACGTTTTCCTGTTTCAGGAAGGTATGACTTATTTATGCCACCGTCTATGGTAACTTTAATAGTAATATTTTCACCAGTGATTAATATTTTAGATAGTTCATTTTAGAGATGAGCTTCGTCCTGCCAGGCGTCTCATCTCACTGCGAGTTGAGGCGGTTACATTTCTAGGAATGCATGCCAAATTCATAGCGCAATCCGCCCCCTTGAGCTGACGGCATCTCATGGCTGCAATGACAGACGTTGCATTTGTTATAAGCGCGACAGAAACAGCTGGGGTGAGTTGCCTTCTTCATATGTACAAGGAACTGTGGAACAATGTGCGTCTATTATGCCCTATGCATGGAATAAGGTGCATGGTTCTGAGCAACATAGAATACGAGGGATTAAGCAAGGATGTCCACTTCAAGATAATTATTAGAAGTAGATTGTTGTTAAGTGATTATAAGAATCTCCGTACCAAGTTATGTTAAACCAAACCCGTTCATCGAAACACTTCCGTTGCATATATAATGCTTTCAAATTCTGAACGAACTCCATGGCTTGGAGTCAAAACTTCTCTGGGCTGTAATCATTGAACCAAATGAAAAACGTGGTGAATAAATGACAACACAGTTATTTAATTTAAGCATCTCTTGTGAGTTCATACATATCACCATATTAACAACTCATTCAAATTCCATCCTTGGGATGCACTTTCAGTATTAATCCACAAATGGATGAAATTAGCGAGCATCGAATCAGAATTAGGTTTCATTGTGGCTAAATGAAGGCACTGGAGACTAAGTAATTGTGTGAAGGCGGGAAAGCTTGGCATTTGGAGTAAATGCGACCATAGAGCGTGAGCACCGCTAATCTCATTAGCGCATTATAACGGCATTATGAAGTGCAGTCAACCGGTTGTATGCCCTTGCTAATTTCCACCCTGTTCGTTCGCCTTTCATGGAAAGGAAACTGCAATTATCTATAGAAACGGTCATGCTAACCGATTATAAATTAGAGGACACTACTCATTATCCTCTTTGCATGGAGTAATACGTTGTTCTAAAAAGAACATTTTTTTATCTCGGGAATTATTGGAATTCATTCTGATGCAAATTCAAGTAAAACCATCAAAACTAACTTTGATGATTTAATTGCTGAATATTTCTACTATACATGCATGCTTTTTATATTTACGCGATGATAGATCGCTACATGGCATGCTATGCATTACGTTATATTTCGTACGATTGTGCATAAATTGATATTTCACGTAGTTATGTATCACTTGCTACTTGAGAGTAGGCACTTATCCACTAAATGATTACCAAAAGAATTTGCTAAGAGATAATCGTAGCTTTAGTGCCCTAAATTGATTTGAAGATGCCTTCTAATTCTTCACTCATGTATGTATTCGTAAAGACTTTTCACTATTCATTTATTTTACTCAAATGGTTCCTTAATTACCATACATCATTTGCAAGATTCCATTTACTTCTGGATCTTTCTACGTATCCTAACATAAGGTTGTCGAGGGTTTCTCATTATAAATTAGTTTATGAAGTATGATTTCGCTAATCTCCGATAATATTGTCCAAATTGTTCTATGTTCCCCTTGTAAGTTAAACCTTTTTTATACGTATAAAACACCTTCAATAGTTAATTAAACGTAATGACTATCATTGCGAGTTATAGTAAGATGACCCAGAAAAAATGACAAATCACGATCAAATGAAAATTAAATTTTCTTTACCTGTCGACTCAGGGGCACGGCGGGTAAATTAAAACACTTGCTCTCTGGATGAAGTGCAATTGAAGCGTTTGCTTTGTGAACAAGATGACGCGCTGAGTTCACCACGAATGACTCCCATGCATATTTGTCCTGAACTAGACAATGAAGAAATAACGTAAGAATTCTCGATAGATAATATCCGTGATCTGAATCTTTGACAGGGATTCCAACATTAGTTTTATTCTGATATAGAATGAGTCCGCGCAATGCTCGTTAATTACAAAAGCAGCGTGAGGCCTTACGAATGTGGGCGAGAACTCTCATGCAGTTCGTTCAAGAGGATAGTGTGAGCTGAGATCTGAAGAGGGGCATACAGAACAACAACTCAACCCTTCTGCAAATCAAGTCGAGTTTGAAAACGTGCTCTTGAAATGGCTGGGAAGTTAAAAGCATTTTTTCTAAAGCTATGAGAGGAGTAAGATTTGAGGGGGAAGTGTGAGGCCACTCATGAAAGAGGGATCGAAGTTTGTTTTTTTCTGCGTCCGAGAAAGGAAAGGAGACGCCAAAGATTTCGCTCTCGGATATTCAGCAAGCAAACATGTTTGTTTATGTATTTGCCGGTGGTTTGCTGAGGAAAATGAAGTATATATGCCTGTGAACAACCATAATAAGATGAAAAAATCTTCTTTCCCGTTTAAGCGTACTTGTTTTCGTCAAAAATATGAGTTTTTCTATCTATTTCATAGAAAAACTAACAATTGTTTATGAAACGTTGTTTGTCAAAAGCCTCGGTTAGAGAAGCTCGTTTGAATGTAAACATTTTTTCCCCCAATATTATTTGCCAGCCATCATCCTTTTTGGAACGTAGGAAATGTTTTAAATCTTTAGCAAAATATATGGAAAATTGTGGGATCTGGAAAAACAAACATACAATAATTTCCCAGGACCAGCTTGGAAACTAGCTTTCAAAATTTGTGAAGGCTAGTTGGTCTCACGAGGCAGTAAAGATAAGGTGGTCTGGGAGCGTTTATTACGTCGGGGCCACAATATCATGACTTGTGGGGCCTGGGGGCCCGTAACCTCCGCTGGGCCCCGCAATTGATTGGCAGCACCTGCAGTCCCTGCCCTGAAGTTACGCAGAATTTTGGGGGACCCTTGAGGGTTAACTCGCATGTGCGGTCATGTTGGGTTCACTAAAATAAAACAAAAAAGAAAGTTTCGATGATATTGCGTTGGAATTTAAACCTTGCCCGCGGGGAAAGTAAGGTCAATGATTAATTACGGTACAAATATGAAAAATTGTTTCCAATATCGTCGGGACGTTCATAAGAAGTCCAATTGCATAATCATCCTTTGTTGAATACGCAGAAATGTGAACAAAATTATTGTCTTGTGTGCGTATTTTCGATCGAGGAATATAAAAAGGATTAATTATTCTCTCAAAATCATCATCTTTCGCCTGGTCGAGTTCAAGTCGATTACAAAACAAATCATTATTAGTGAAGTAAAATTGAATCCAAAATGAAAATTTTCTACCAAAAATGCGAGTGACATGCAAACAAGATATTATCAACAAGATAACCCGTGCACATGCACAATGCATAGAACATGAAATATTATTTGAGAAGAAATTATTAACTCGGCACACGATAAATATTTGCGTACAGATTTTGTTGTCCGTAAAATGGAATTTAAATGTTTTTGCGGGCATGCACGCAACGAATTCATTTTTGCGAGCCATGAACTTCTACATCTGACCAACAACCGTCGAGGGTTTTAAATTTTTCTGGCTGAATGCGCCCGCAGCGATAACAGTTCTCGGTTCTCTATGGGAATTTCTGTTAGCACACGCATGGTCGCACTATTAGCTGGGCATCGAGTTTGAATATCAGTAAATTATATAAACGGCTACCTATTGTTCGCTTGGTGGCTAAGCGATGTTTCATACGAGATAAAGTCCTCGAATTTAAATTGTATATAGGGAATTGTACTCGGGCACACATGATTGTACATTGTATAGTATTCAATTAGAGTTCAGATGAAACTATCCTATCCTTGACATCACAAATTACTTGATATACTAAATACTAATTTAACACCTAAGTCCTAAATTAATTATCTTACTTATAAGGCAGTTTTACAATGCTTAGCTTATTTATAACGCTCGTCCTTAAAATATTTTCTTTTGCTAAAGTAGTTTATTCATTTTACATGCAGAAAGCAAAATAAAAAATTGCGTACAAAAACACAACAACACAATATGAACCGAATTATTGCCGGATATGAAACGGCCGGTTAGGTCCGCTACTACCTCCAACTATCAAGGACAATCAAATAAAAGAGCGCTACGTGGGAATTGATAAATCTGAAGTATTTCCCTATGCAACCTCGAACACTTACAATCAAATCTGTAATCTTAATTTCCGCCAAATTAACAGAGTTCTGTTCGAAAATCTCAGCCAAACAGCAGAGCTTGATTTATTTTCTTTCACCTTAAAATTAATTTTTCCTTCTGGAGAGTCGCGACAATTTAATTACATTGCATTCTAGTCGAGCAGCCAGCGAGGACCAGCCTTCACTCCAATGACTGTAAATGCAAAATCCAATCCCCGGCAATTTCGCAAGTCTATTTAACAACTCAGCTCGAATTAGAAGGATTAGACAATCCACTACTGCCATATGCCTTACCTCACGGCGTATGCTTTTCTCATAACATGAAGGGCGGAAATTTATGGTTATTATTGTATTTATAGTGGAAACATTTTGAAACAATTAGTTAATAAATTCAAAGCTGTTTGCCATCGCAAACCCTCATTGCGTGCAGGCACTGTGCCGAATAGCACAACAAAGAAGCTTAACCGTCGATCTCCTTATGATATGATAAAATATAGGAGACTATTGATATTCTGCAGAAGCGTTGCGAGGTAGCACTACACAGTGAATGAACTGGTTAACTTTCATCACATTATTGTCGGCACCTAATAATTCAAACGTATTCTATTTATATTTTAACTTTCTATCCATATAGTAACTTCCTATACTTTCTATATTGTTCTTTCCACATATATTTTGATAAAAGAATAATAGTCTTTCATTTTTTAAGTGCTTTTGATTCAATATAAATCTACGAAAAAAAATTGGAATAAGATTTTGTAATCTCATATACTTTATTCATCATAACAAGTAAGCGGCGGAGACGAGTGCATTAAACTCAAAGTTTAATCCCATGTGATGATGAAATTCAAATTGTTTGCAGAGTTCTTATTAGCATATGCATTTCCTAAGACTTATGCAATCTCAATGAGATTGAACGAACCTAATTTTGACGAAGTTTGTTACCACGCCTGCTGCTCTCATATTCATCATTGGCTCCCACAAACTGAAGTGAATTACGCTATGATTTTGTCATAAACTATAAATGAAATTTATATGAAAAAGTTGCACGTTTAGAAATACAAGAGGATTTAACTCGTCAGAAATGAACACTGAAAAGGAATAATTAAGTATCACGTCGCTTATGCGGCCGATACTGTAAGCCATTTTCCATAATATTTCAAATTATATTGCACCAGTGCTTCCTTGATAGAACGGCGCACAAATTTAAGCGAAAATATTGAAATGCATTGTTTGTTTCGAGCACTGAACAGCAATTCTGCAGAACCCATCTTGGATGCTTGAATATTGAATGGAAATTGCGTTAAAAAATTCCTTTTCACGATCAGCTCCATCGTCAGTTCAAAACCTAGAACACAGGTGAAGTGTTCTAGGTGAATTCACCTCAAGTTTAGGTGAATTGTTTGAATGTGAATTTTAGGCTACTAATTGTTTGTACCTGTGTTCTAGGTTTTGAACTGACGATGGAGCTGGACTCCGAAACGGTTTCTCTTATAAGAGATGGTGAACTTTTTGGTTATTTTCTTTACTTTTAAATTCCTAGTAAATTTGCAACTTAAGCAGCCAAGTGATTTTAATACTTACGATCAGCTTGAAAAAACGTAGCCGTTGGCGAGGTACAGGGACACCAATTAATTAGGTTTATTTATTATACTATTTATGTTATTGCCATAATATCTGAGTCTAATTAATATTTTGGACTTTCTTGAATTAGCTAAGCAAACCCCAGTGACAATTTTATACCGAATTCAAAAATTTTATACTGAATCATGTAAATTTTATACTGATTTCAAGGAAGGCAGGTTCGATGTCTTTTCATGTATTCATACAATAATTAATTCATTCACAAACAGGACGCCAACTTGAGCAAATATTTGTGATTGGTTGGACTTTGTTGGCGCTCATAGGAGGAAAAATGGATAAAAAATCTAATCCTACATTAACCTTTGTACATATCGTCTTCCGTAATTATAATTACTTGCAGGCTATAATAATATTTTTGAAATTTGTTCCCGCTATTTTTCACGAATACAAAAGTAAAATTTAGTTTTGATTTCCGAACGTCAGACTGCCCGCATGTTTTCTAGCATCGATAAACACGCATATCGTATTCATGCATGTTTTTCGCACTCTCATGAATATTGAACCAAAACTGTCAAATATTTATTAGCAATTTAGCTCTGCGTTGCCCGGGCTAAATAATCGTTCCAATTTGAGAATCCTGCTATTCCAAATTCCGTCATCCTGAATTCCATCATTTCAAGCTACCATGCAGGTCCGTAATCAATGAAAGACCTATTCGAACCTTTGTTCAGCACGAACCTCCTATTCTGGTCCTGTTTTGAGCTTAAAAAATGTAACCTTGAAGTTTTGAATATAATTTATGCCTGGCAAAGTGAATATTATATTTCTATTCTAAATCTAACTCTCCCTTTCGTTACTCAATGACACAAGATTCCGCCATTAAAAAATCAGGTCACATCTCAATAATTACGCTATCAAGCTTCAAAAACAGTATTAGCAAGCACAAGAACTTTGACAAATAAAAAATTGAAATATGCATCAGTTAGTCAGCGTTAACTAATATTATTGAGTGATAATATTGATAACTCTTCTTCAGGTTCAGACAAATTTATAAGTTTCATTCTACAATCTTACTGCAAGAACAGCATGACAAAGCACAACACGCTTCTTAGCTCCACAAAAGTGTTACTAACCCGCCGCTGAAGGCAATTAACATGTCTTGCCCGCCGTCGGGTAATATATTAACCAAACAAAACAGCAATCTTTAGTTTCAGAGAGTAATTTAAAACAAAAAATTTATTTATTTGAAATATAAAAGTAGAGAACAGGTACAAAATACTAACTATAGATAAGAGGCTAACATAAGACAGGCGATAACTTACAATAATACCTTTCAAAAATAAGCATTCGAGCTATGCCCTACAATTAACTGCGTAACACGGAGGTTTGTTATACCCTACAACTGCGTAATACGGGGGTTTGTTTTACGCTAAAACTGCGTAACACGGAAGTTTGTTTTACGCTACAACTGTGCAACACGGAGGTTTGTTATGCCCTACAACTGTGCAACACGGAGGTTTGTTATGCATTACAACTGTGTACTCGAAAGTTTGTCGTACCTCACGATACATTGTAACACGGAAATTCGTTTACAATAAGTAGTTCAATAAATAGTTTTTCCAGATTGTAAACAGGTTAACTGAAATGGTTTGCCTGGCATAGCAGGTTAACCTGATGCTGGTCGAATTTCCCTTAATTTGTGTGCTTTTTCTTGTTCTTATGAATTGCGTATTGCAAAATGTGAGTTAAAATTAAATGTTAATTTTAGACAGTATATGTCATTTTTGTTTCTTGAACATCATTGTAATATATCATAAATATGAGAATTTGGTGACCGGCTCTAAGAAGTAATAACGTTGTGAAGGATGCACTCGAATTGTAAATTAGCACTTGATTACGTTTAATTTAAGGAATATATAGCGATTTGGGAAAATACGGAACAATTTTAAAATACAAGGTCTGAGCCATGCCCGACATACTTTTTTTGCTTACCAAAAAAATTTAATATTCACATTTTTAGTCAACTCGATTATATTGTTAACATTCAGATGTGAATTTTCTTTCAAATATGATCGAGTTCGAAAAGAGCCCGATCATAATTAATATTTATTTCAATATTTCAATTGATTCAGCGGACAACTGTTTAGCGTCGATCAGAAACTCTTGATCTCGGTACAATTGATGCCGTGTTTGATCTCCGCGAACCTTGCCTACGCAATGTTATACTCGCCGGGTAATAGGAAGCGACTGAATACAAAAAGCAAACTATAGTACGTTAAGAAAAACGTAAAAATTTTTATAAAACAATCGAAGTTAAAAGGTATTTAATGGAATAGACTTGAATGTAATTTTTAAAGTTGCATATATTTCGAAACTCTTAACAATTGCCTGTTCGACAGATTAAGAGAAGTGATAAATATTTTCTCTTAAAAAACTTCGACTGTCGAAAAATTGAAATTTAATAACCGAAGCGATTGTCGTAATGATCGGCAAGTCTCAATATGCAAATGGGCACTTAAAAGTTTTCACAAAGAATAGTCAAATATTCATTGTTGCAAAATTTGGCGGTAAAAACGTGCTTTCACAAAGTCGAATTGTCGATATGAGTAATAATAGACGTAAACATTTCCCCAACTATTCATTTTTTTTATTTCATGCATAATTTTTTTAGTAACTTCAATAAATACGACAATGAGTATCTCATCTATGAAACCGAGACCAATCATTATTATAATGAAAATTAATCAACATTCTCATTTGCTCGCATTCATTTTCCTAACAAATTTCTTGACTTTTTGATCGTCCTAATTTGAAGCTCACACAGCACAAGAGAGTCATGTACGAAATCCACGTTAAAATGAAATAGTTATTCCGCGTATCACTGGCGCTAACTTCACAACAATTTGCTAATGCGGCAGAGCTTGGTGGTGGTAGGCAGGGTCGGCAGGTCAGCGCGATGTCTTCACAGTTGTTAAACTTCAATAAAATGTCGCCAAAGGATTCCAAGTTTTGCGAAACTTTCCATAAATAAATTATTTTTAATCGTGTAGTTTTGATTGAATGAAATTTTCATTGATGTTTCAGTTGACCAATAAGAAATAAATAAAAATAAATTCGTATTGTGAGCTATTCCTTCACTCTCAGTTACGAATAATAGCAGCAACATATAAAACGGCGCTCAAAGTAATGGATTTAATTAGTTTAACTACTCACGACTTGCGCAATAATCTTGGCTACACATTCAAATCAAACATATTCACATAGGATCGAGGCTCACAATATACTGTACATATGGCAGGTTTACTAAGCGGCCTCGTGCTACAGATTCACACTTTAAAAAACTGCAAGTCAGAGCAATCTGAACTAAAGTTGGAAATGAAATTTTAAACCCAAACCAGCAGATTTACTTTGATGATTTTGCCGCCTTTTTCCCGAAGGATATAAGTTATTTCTCATAATAATGAAAATTATCCGTTTGAATGATATATATGGACACCTTCCTAAAAATTCCTCATTACTAACTGTAGAATTATTTGCATGTGTATTGTTCAGCTAAGATGCTTTGGGTAGAAACTCTGGGTAGAAACAGCGTAACTTTTTTGAATAAAAAACACGAGCGTCGTGAGCTTGAGTACAATCGCTAATAATGCACGTTGCTACGAGGAGATTGTCGGTGCGCAAAAACAAGATCAGTTGCAAGAGGATCAAATTTGTTCGTGGACGCTTAATCCGATCTTCATAATGTAGTCTGCAAATGATGTAACATACATACAGTAATTTGCGCAAGTAAACCGAAGATGTTTTTGTTTTAGGACCATCCAACTGAAAATCGCGCACGATCGCATGACAGACCATCTAAACGGGGGCTTTCTTTCATAAATTGCCAGATTGGTCGTGGTATAGATAATCTTGATCTACTAATCATAGGCTGCCGAATACTCAGCGATTGTTTATCGAGGTTCCCTTTCACCTGCTCATTTGTAATGAAACATCGAAAATATAAAGAAAAAATTTATTGTTAATAAACCTGGAAACCGGTGTACCTTATCTGGCACTCCAAGAATATAAAATGACTCATTATTATTACTTGCATTGCATTTCGTGGTACAATTCTCCGGTCATCACCTTTCGTCAGATTTATTTACGATATTGCCGACAGGATCACCGTAGAGCTTTCACGGAGGGAGCGAGCGCCATCTTGCATCTGCGACTGGAAAGTTCCTTATGTTTTATGCTAATGCTCGGCTGACGACAATTCGTCTTCTGTGCCTTCAGAGTTTTTTCTAACGCACTTTTCCACAACCAAGTCTAAGACACGCATGGTGCAAGTAATATGTTTTGTGCCTTCAAGGTTTTTATAAAGCAGTTTTCCAACTCTAGTCTAAGGCACGCATGCTGTACGTAAGTAACACTTTTTACAGCTTGACAATCCTCATCGCTCATTCAGTTGCTGAGCAGATTTCCCAGATTTTCGAATTTCCTAGCCCGACTCTTCGCACATCAGTACTATCTTTTATGAATGATTTTATGAAAATCCTTTGTTGGGAAATTTTTCCCAACCTGATTTCTTGGAGCACTACGCTAAAGAAGTAGACGACGCGCTATTATAAATTTGAGCTGAAACTACGAGCGATAGCTATTTGGTCCAATTACGTACATATGTCTCGTAATGCCTCGTTTACCTATGTAACTTAAAGTGCTCAGTATTACGTTGTGCAAAACATTTGAGTAGGAAATTAAAATTACGGACTGCATGTTTCATAAATATCTTTCAACACTGTGACACGCCCGCGCAATAACGCGTAAATCGCTTTTTACTGCTTCCCTTGGGGTCGAGTATATATTATTTTAGAATATTTAATTGAACATTAGCGGAGGTGCATCTCTTATGCCCATTTGTAAACGCTATTCAGCAACTTTAATTGGCAGGATTAAGTCGAATTCTTGCTTTGAACTTACTCTCTAAACTTATGTCTAATATTGGAAATTTGATCTTGCCACGTGACCTTTCAAATTTCTCTAACTTTACCTTCGTTCAACCCGATCGCACATCTAGAAGCACTCACTATATGCGCACTTATTTTTAGTTGAAGAAGTCCGTTTTGATTTACGTCACGATGATACCTGATATATTTCTATTCGAGCTTATATATATTAACATTCTTTATCTAATAAACGTCATTATTTCTCCTGGCATACACCTTGACGGCCGATTCTCGGACTCGCACCATCCTGTTATTCTTGCCTTATGGAGGCAAGGAACACTCTAAATTGGCGGCCTGAATTTATCTCTATTTCTGTTAGGCATACGAATACCTCGCAGCCGCAGCGTCAGTGATGAATAAAATTTATTTGATTGAACTTCCTTAATCATTTGAACCCTTTCTAATTTTGATAGCTAAGGATTCTAATAGAAACTTGCCTCATGCGTATTAAAATTCCGTACATCTCTGTTGATAAATTTATTGTTAAATTAGAAAATACCTTCATTTGAATATTATTCTAATCAATATCTTGCTTGTGAGTGTTTTTGGCTTAATTTTTTTTGTGTTGGTTTGACTGAAACAATTATAGGCAATGCACGTTTGTTGCCAGCCCTGAAAATATCACAAACATATTCTCAAGATATATTATTATTTGGGAAAAATCTCCTACAACAAGCGCCAGTGAAGGAAGCTTGTGAGAGATCCACAAGAATTACGCTACTCTTCTGATTGTCTGCGATTCTTAACATTGAAGCGCATGAAATCATCACGAATAATATTCATCTTTTCAAAAATTTTGGAACACAAATGTTAAAATTACTTCATAATAATTTTGTGACTTGCGTTTTTTTATTTTACTTATTTTGGGTCTGAAAAAAAATTAATTCATGGCTTATGTTACCATTGAAGTCAGATTTCAGAATTGGGACATTCTTATCCTCGCGAATTTCTCAAAGTTGCAAAATAAGAACGACTAAACAAAAATCCAATAAATTCCAATAAATAAACTGTAGAACCATTGAAAGGCATATCAATGAGATTAAAAAGATCGAATTAGTTGGCTAAAATCAAGTATCTGCTTGACCTCAAATTGACGGAACCCAAGAATTTTTCATCGTTTCCTTAAACATTTGACATGTAGAATTCGAAGAATCATTGATTTAAACATTTAATGTTTAAATCAATGATGTGTTGTTTCACTGAAACATAGAAATATTTAATGATTTAAATGTTTCATAGGCCATGAATTGTTTAGCTTAAAATTTTATGTCTCGTCGAACGATGTAGGCATCAACCATTGGTGTTATTTCGAGGGGCATGAATATTTTATCTGAATAAAAACACGTATCGTATAAAGTATTATATGATGTATTTGTGCAATTCTTTTGCAACTGACAATTGAGATTCATAAAGTCGAACCAAAAGGCCAGTATAAGCGAATACAAACTTGTCCCATCATCCTGTATGCGCTTAACTACAATCGGATCCCAAAAATCGATTTGTATTTCTCAATTTTGGCAATTAGGCTCGAATATGAAAGCTTCTTATGTCCTCCTAACTCGAAAAGAACGTAAGATTACGCGAACCGGGAAGTGGACGCGAAGTTGTTAAGAGGTTTAGGGATTTTTGGTAGCAATTGTTCATAAAAGAAAAGATGTAATCGGACATGAAGAGCCGCTGGACGATGGGAAAACTCGCACATGTTCAAGGTGCGACCGGTACTAACTACATGCGACGTATCGGAGGACATGAAAGTGTGCGCTGCTGCAGACACTGCGTGAAGACTGCTAGTGCAGACACTGCGTACACCTGACTGCTACTGCAGACACTGCGTACACCTGACTGCTACTGCAGACACTGCGTACACCTGACAGCTACTACAGACACTGCAACAACCTTAACGCTGCTGCAATCGTTTTCTTTCTGTTTAGCAGCTGCCACTGGATTGCGGACCCGAGAAAACTGAAAATCTTTTACATGCATGAATAAATCATCTATCACGAAACGCATAAATCATTTGCAAACTCGGACACACTTGCACAAGCACGTTAAATAATGCCAAGTTCTTTCGGAACGAGAACTTGTCCATTTCCAATTTTGCAGCAATACAGAATTTGAAACTAACAGCCTTTTTCGCTCTGACGAATAATCCTCCGGCAGATTTGAATACCAAGTTCATTAAGAATCAAACGAAAGCGTGGATTTGCCGGCGCAAGACGTCGCTGCAATTAGTCGACGTCTTGCCAAATCCGTCTTTCTTCTAAAGTTCACAATAGTCATTAAGAGTCGGAGAACGCATCGTAAATTATCGCAAGACTAAAAAGGCGACGAGATCGAACAGCTCCGATGTTCAGCGAGTTTAAGCATGGCAAGAAAGAACGCAGGGTTTTGTATTGCCACGCTTTTTGTACTCAGTTTAATGCAGTTTGCATGATTAAGGTTAAACTACTTAGCTTGATAGCGAATCTTTTTATTATAGAATAATCTAATCATTATCCATCTGATCATTATCCATGACCGGTCTATTGAAATAAGATGAACAAATATTAACATATGCCACAGTTATTATTAGCGCATAACAATGATGAACAAAAACGATCGTACAAGAGTATTCAAGGTTTGGCAATGAACGTGACGGTAAACCAACATCAAATATCTACGTCTACGTCAGGAAGCATAACGTCTATTAGTACATTGCAACAGAGACCATATTTCAAGCCACACCAACTAACATCCAGCCAACATCTCGAGAATTTTCATATAAGAAATATATTCTTATATATATCACTACACTATGATAAAACCGATCACTCATTCACTCACAACAGTGGACTAGAATGACGATGCTTCAGCTCAATTGAATAGCAGTTTAACAAATATTCATAAGTAGTGAACCCTGACATTTTTTTCTAAAAATGAGTGAGCGCTTTTACCGAGTGTGTGATCCGATTACTCAATTTATTTCTTATATTTATATTCCTTTGATCTTTTGTTGCCTATAACTCTTAGGTTCCAGGAGATCCTCGTAAGAAGATCACTCGGACGTTTGTTCTCGCGCATTCACCAAATGTATTTGTCGAACAAACAAATGCTGGATCGATGTCACCTCCGACAAGTATGCGACATGCAAATATTTGTGCATCAACTCAGAGCTGTTCAGTGACGTTCATATCGAGTATCAGGCTCTCTATCTGCAAGTTTCGAGGGCTTAACTTGGGCCCAACTTCGCGTCGTCTGCATAACATCGTAAATTCTGGGCCCGCCCAGCTTTTGGCCTCGGCGACGCGTAACGAAAGATACCCGCAGTGTTCCGGAACAATGGAGTTCACTCACTAAATTCCGACGGTGCCGTGAAATAAAAGGCCACATCTTTCTAAGCATCCGTCAAATTTGCGATCAAATTAACTCAATAGAAGTTGTGTCTAAAAATCACGAACCGAAAAAATGAGAGTACGTAGAACAAATTTTGTTCATTTGCTTAATTCGTCGAACATATTTTGTCGTACACGAGCAAAGAATTTATTACTTTACAAATAATTTAGAGCAGATTGGCATTTAAAAATGTAACAGAATCTACGACAATAATTTTTTCATAATTCACTCAGTACGCATTAGATACATGATTTTTCCAAATTTCGTCTAAAACTTTACATGAAAAAATATAAACGCGTATATCCATAATAAACCAGCTTTATCAATTGCTGTTTGATATATTCACAACATGCGTTATCATTATTTTCTTCGGTCTCTCACAATCCAGAATCACTTTGGTTTGTAATATATATTTCTACCGGTAAAATCGATAAACAGAATAGAGGCGTTCCATAAAAATACCTAAAATTTATCAACAAAAAAATAACGAGTTGATTTCTTCCTGTACTCATCAAGAAGCCTGCGTTCAATTAAACGGACAGCCGTGACTGATGATTATTATATAATCTAAACAAGAATTAGACACATTTCATTTGAAACCCGCGAAATTTCCAAGGATTTCGTTAAATATAGCTCGCTGCTCATGACATATACATATTAGCCTAACATGTCAACCAAGGCGGGGTTGTATATGATGATTACTACTGGAGAACGAGGAATTATTTGCTTTCAACACTGATCTTTCCAATGAAATGAACTGAAGTTATGGGTAAAGTAATTTCATTTGCCTCTGCAGCTAAATGTAATTGCATCCATCTAAAGTTAAAATATTCATCAAAAAGGCATAGTGGTATGAATATCTCTTTTGAACAGAATAGTTGATGTAAACAAAACTACTCAACTCTGGGGCACAATATAAAGTAAAAATACGTCCTTTATTTCTCCCAAATTCCCAATATAGAATCTTATATCCGAAACCTAAAAGCAAGCCATTGATCTTTTTCCAATAAAATGAAAGGCAGGTCCATGCAGCGGGTACGTAGCAGTTTTTCGTGTCAGCATTTCCAGCTTGTGCCGCAGAAGCAGAAAGCTTACCAAGTTTGTGAGCTACCCTCTCAACAGCGTCTCTATATAGTTGACGGTTTTGTATTAAAAATAACGTTTACGGCGCAATGATTACTTCGATTACTCACATCTTTTTTTTTGAGACAAAGATATATCTTGAACGATTACCTACATGTATAGAATTCAAATATAGATATTTAAAATAAAGTACTCAAAGATTTTTCTATCTCATTTGCTTTATTGACCGAGGGTAAATCCCCATAGCAAATGCCATTTTATTCAGTCGATAGTAGTTGGAGATATAGAAATGAAGCTTTCGGGTCGAAAATGTTTCAAACGTTTGAAGTTCAAAGTGTGTTTATTGGCTTCTCATTCGCCGAATTTATAGGATTTCATGGTTACTTCACAGCAACTCCTGCGCTGGTAGGAACGCTTGCTTCGTTTTTTATGCTATTCGTCGAGGGCTTGATCTGGTTTCTCATGTTGCTCGTAGGCTCATTCATTATTACTGCAAAGCTGAACGTCCATGTTCACGGAAGAAGACTTAAATTTAACGTGTCTTACTATTATTATTCACGAAGCAAATATCGTGGCGTCTGGTCTAAATGAATTTCGAGCGCACGTTACACAAAAGTTTAAATAGCAGAACATGTCCGTGGGTATGCGATGTTGCGCAACTCATAAGGATGCTGATATGTGGCACAGAACGTTACCATGCATTGCGATTAGGCACACAAATGTAAATACTCACTGCTTTCTTGCATAAATTTTTAGTCATTTTTTATAGTCATTACCTAAATTCGAGATAGTTTAAGAATGAGAATCTCGATAAAAATTATGCGTTCGCATAAGAACTATGCTGAGGACGCTTTGAAAGCTTGTATACTGACGTGGACGTGCACTTCATATCAACCGAATCTTTGAATTGTGAGAATTTGAAAATAATGTTACGATCTAAAATAAAAAGCGATAAAGATTCAAACGGTGGATGAATAAATAAAATCAAAACAGTTGAAGTTTTGATAGGAATAAATTTTATCCAGAAGATAAAATTCGATGTTTCTAAGGACACCAAAAAATTAGTATTGAGATTTTCTCTGGAATTAATCGAATTTAACAGGGTTCTTAACACATTGGGCTATTCTGCATTCATGTTCGTTAGGTCACAGTTTGAAATTTCATAACAATTTCAATGGGTCTCTGCCATATGACTATTCTTCGGACGCAAATGTAATAAAACAGTATTAAAAATGAATGAAACAATTTCTTAAATTTTACTCGAAAAGCAACGTTGTATAGCAGACCATCTGAAGACTTCAAATTTGGAGCCACCAACTAAATAATTTTTCAATCCGGTTTCTGTTCAAAAAAGATTCCCAGTGATATCCAAGTAAAAATAATTTATTCAATGGTGTCTGTCGTTTCCCGAACAGAATCCGTTTATAATTTTACGGTCGAAGCGACATTCAAAGACGCTACGAATAATATTTTTAGTGAATCAATCTCATTTTTTTTTAATATTCAGGAAGAGTTGAATTGGCGTTCTTCTGTATTTCTGTTTTATGGGGTTCAGGATCAAATTTTTATCTCGGAGAAATAGAGCCGTTTCCTGAAACAATAATTTGGCATTGAATTCTGATGTCTGAATTCTCGCTCTCAGAGAACTGACTGTTGAACTTTTGATTTATACAAAATATATATAACAGAAGAGGATTTATAAATACTATATATGAGGTTTTATTTGTGTGAAAATATTTGGGTTCGTTTTATCCTGTGGCAGAAATTTTTAACCGAATTTTCTTGTCATCCAAGCAGGAATTTCTAATTAAAACGATCATTGTCAAAAGAAGGTTAAGTGCTGATTTGTTGGATGATACTCGTACGTTTCATGGATAAGGTTCCATTCAGCTTTATTATTTGAATAATAAATTCAAATTTCTTTCCACAGTATCAGGAGCCTACTGGGTTTATAAATTTAAATTAAGTTTTCATTATGTCAGTTGAAAAGTCAAAATCGTTCACTCTCACTTAACACTCTATTTATAAAATTTTACATTTATAGACTATATATGTATATAAGACTGCAATAAATGTCTGATATATTTTAGTAGTCGACGATCATTTGTGCAAGTAGATAATTCTTGACTCTAACTAACGTGTACCAGCTCGAAGGTGAGGTTAAAAAGCACAAAAATCTAAAGCGCACTGATGTCAACTACATAATGTTTCTTTTCTCCATAAGTTTAAGGTATGCAAATTTGTAACACAAGCCTGAAGTGTAACGTCGTATCCTCGTGATCTCCCGACTGTATTTCCATTGATACCGACGCACGGAGAAGCCCAAGCTTCATTATCTAAATGAGGTTCCGTCAGGAAAGTTATCTGCCAGCAATACAATGTAGGTAAGTAAGTTACCAAGTGAAGAGAAGAAATTATCCAAGTTTCTGGCACGCCTGCTGTACGCAAGGGTTTTGCTCCCAGGGTCCATCAATTAACATGAAGAAACTCGGCTCGGCGCAATCGAGCGTACAAATGAATCGAGGATGCGGATATAGAATGTTGGTCTCGATACCTGTGCCTTCAGAACTTATATAACATAACATAGTGATCTATATGTCCAAGAAAATATAATAACTATTAAACATTTAATAAAGCGATACGATTTTAATTGCCATGGTACATTTTGATCTTTTAACAGAGGTAGAATTCGTAATGAACGTTCAGCGAATCTTTATAAAATGCGAAACGGTTTTTCTCGCGTAGATTAAAAGTATAAGCATGTATAATTGTTGTCTAAGAGCATTGATTCCGTGCGCGACGATTATACCATTTGCTAAAGGCCTTGAATAATATTTGACAATCGTGACAAGTAGTCGATCGATAATACAGTGATTAAATTCAGTTGCACAAGTATTTAAGAGTTTATTACCCATTTCTGAATGACCCATCTAAAGCTCGAAAACAAGCAAAAAACCCTCTAACATATGTAAAAAATGCTTTACAGGAATGGTTCGTCGTGAGCAAAATCCTCTACACGAGATATGACAAAAAATTATAATCAACATGTCACGCCGGGCGTCGTCGTCCGCCTCTTAAAACCTTCATGAAAATCCCGTCCTCCACAGAGCACGCTCGTTCGGCGGACCTTCTCTGCATCGCGGCCGCTAAAATGAACAAAATCTAAAAACTCTGCCCACAAAAATTCTTCTTGACAAGAGAAGACTAGCTAGGAAGAGGCACGATGCAGGTGAATATTCAGGGTCGCCCCATGGTTGGCCGACCGTCATTCCATTCCCGACTGCACAAAAGAAGCTTGGGTGTTAACGAATGGGGCGGACGGGTTCATATTAGAGGAGGCGGTTGCAAGAACGCTAAGTGTTGCTGTTCTGTAATATGCATTCCACAGGAGCCAATTGGAAACTTATTGTACAATCTACCGTAATCAATTTTGTCACATCAATTTTGTCACATAGCAAATTAAATAGCTTCATGTAAAAAAAATTTTGATGAACATCTTTGAGCCGGATTTAGGAAACCGATCCCAAGTGAATCCCTTTGAAATAACGTTGCTATCGGAATATTTATGTCTAGCTGCACTTTTAGCAATTTTTTAGCCGATAATCAAATGATCGAAAGTAAAAACTTTAGTAAAAATTATATTTTTGCACGACGCTTCTGACGCATAAATGGTAAATGTAAACCTGCTAAGAGTTTAACATTAGCTAATCGAAAGAGTTTCACTAATTTTTAAACTGATGTTATTCATTCGCTGACAGAAATTTAAGCTCGATTCTTTACAGAGGGCCTCCGACCTTTTCTCTTGCATCCGACATCACCATGACGACATGTAATCCCACAGGCACCATTTTGCGGCAATGGACGTTTTCGAAATCCATTCTATTTGTCATTTGGGAGCATTGGATGTGTTCGGTCGCACGCGTGCTATTTGCGTTTTGTCAGCCCCGGCCACATTAATGTGAGCGATTTTTTATGAGCGGCAATTCTAATCGAAATAGAATTGTTCTCCCGCGTATACATGAATAAGCTATAGTTATGAAGATCTCTTTCACCGTTGTGCTTGCTGTTGTTGCCACCATGTACGTTGCTGATATTTTCATAAAATATGGAAATGCGCTCAAAACTGATAATCGTAAATTATATTTCTTCCCATTCTGATTGGATTGAATTCATTCAACTGATTTATTAAGTAATTTTTGGCTATTTCCAATCATACCCAGTCAGATCGTTGCATGAATCGAAAAGCACGCTCGTCGGTTCATGAACGTTTTACATTGATCAGTTCGATTAAAATTTTACGTTAGCATTTGTAATATGCAATTTTTATGAAGCAAACAAAAGAAATTGTTGAAAACATTTCAACTAATATCTTCAAAATCGCTCAAAATTTAATTGCAAATGAACGTATATCGAGTCTTTGTTTAGGTTTCGGCGAATCTAACCTTCTTGAAATGAGTTGCTGCGTCACGAAACTTTACATTGTTTTTGGAGGTCATTAGGATTCTTAAATCAGAATAGCTTAGCAATGCGAGCGCAGCTTTCTCTTGTGTTTGGTCTACTTTCTTCCTACCTCTGCGGTCTCATTTGAACGCAGTGTTACTAAAGCATGTTACTAGTAAAATTCCAGGGCGTTACACTCGCGTTTTAAGCGCTGTCAGTGCAATATCTACGGAAGTAGCGTGCATTAATCACATGTTCCTGAGACAATTCAACTTCTTAGTCGTACATCGCCCAGACCAATAAATCAGCTCTCCCATAATGAGCCAGTTTGTGTGACCATGCGTTTAAGAAAAAAATATCTGCTTATAAATTAAATTGAACTAGAGTTGTTGAGCTATTACTAACTCCACGAAACTAATTTTATCTAGTGTTACACATTGTAACTGAAAAGAGTAACACGCGTTCTTAAAGACTTAAAGGCTGTTGCAAGCGATAAAATTATTTTATTCGCTCAAATAAAGCTACTCGTCGGAGTGTTGTAACATTATAGTTTTTACACATAAGAACGTGCTAGATCGTTAATAACTTTAACGGCCTCACTAAGACCTCAAAGATATATCGTCTTAAAGTGAACGTGGTGCCTCCATACGCATAATTTGCCTTTTTAGCGCATTTCCTAATTTATGGAAAAAAGGCGCCATTGTGCTCGTCATGTCCGTCTGTCTGTCCGTCTGTCTGTTCGTGATTTCACGTTTTCGTCAAAGAGAAATGCACTCTCTGTCACTCACTGCAGTGAGTACCGAGTTATATTTTTTATATTATTCCACGCCTCAACATGAGAATGAACCGCCACCAATGTTAAAATACACTAAAAAATAGTATCATATTATCTAAATAGTGAAACATTTTTACCGCTGCCCGAGCAGAGGGCGAACATAGCACTGCTACGCCGCTCGTTTGCTGGGCCAAACTGCGTCAGGAAGAACAAACACTCGGGGTAAAAATAAAGAAGAAACACTCGGGGTAAAAATTGCATCGCCATATGGAAAAAGTATCACTCATTTCCATTTCACTTTGACTGAGGGACCTTAAATATGCACTGACAGCTGATCTGTTATTCAGTGCGAGAGTAAATAAGTGATACAAAATTCAATAAAAGCAATACAAATACGATCGAAAAATTATTGCGGTCAATCAATTCGTTTGTTTCTTCAGAAGAAAATTTACACATGTATGCGACCCTTCAACTTTATTTTATAATTTAACGTTTCTATCTGATAACGCATAAGATACATAAATTTTCATATAGCCATGTTCTCGATCATATGTTTCAGGATTCAAAAAAAAACCTTAGTTCCGGTAACTATTTCTTTCATCGTAAATAATTTGAGACGATGCAAGGTGAGTTGCACTGAACATATGCACGTTAAGTTAAAAACGATTTGTATTCAAAATAGCCACTTTTATGATGTTTGATATGAGGTTAACGTAATTAATTCACTTTAACTATTGAGTTTCAACCGATCGTTTCAAAGCGCGCATTCGCCGGCACGGCAACTATGACGGAGTTCCGACTTCATAAACATTAATAGAGCTCATTAAAGGAGAACATAATCTACCGCAAGTTATATCTTTAGGCTTTCAATATTATTAACTCTATTTCAGATCTATTGCATTTCGAGACCCGCATTTGCTTTACCACGAAATGAAGCAAGATCCTGATTACCTTCAGCGTTGAAGTGTTGAAGTCCAGGGAACTCTAAATTGTTTTTATATAAATCATGATTCGCAGGTTTAATTTCAGAAATTGTATTTCCATACAATTTTAGAAATTGTATTTCCGAGTACATCGTAATTACACATCAAATTCAACATTGCGTAAAACGTTTACATATGGCAACCCAGACATACATAACTACAATACAACCAACATTACAGTTTGAATGTTTTTATAATATAATATTATGGAATGATGAGGAGATTACCTTCATGCAGCATATAAAATTGTTCCCTTTTGGATGTTTTAATTAGCTACAGTAACTTAAGCCATATTCTTAAAATTGTGATAAATCCCGTTTCTACCATTGGAAAAAATTATTTTCAATTTCTTTTAGCGAAGAAAAATAAAGAAGATGGTATGGGAAGAAGAAAACCTTTGCGGCATCCAGACGGTCATTTCGCGCATCACGAGGCCGAGCGCAAGAAGTGATGCCCGGAAAGCACCTCATTGGGAACGTGATTGTAAAGAGCCGTGAGTGGCAGCGCTCGCCGGTTCTTTGTGTGCCTTCATATCACCGGCGTGGCCAGGAAATTGCTTCCAGAAACTGCAATCAAACTTCATATGAGGCTGGCGAAAGTCTGAAATTATTTTTAAGATAAATAAATACCTAAACCTAAAAACTGCAGTATCATTGATAAACCCATTGGTTTTAGATGTAATAAAAAAATGGATAATTCAAATTTTGAAGTTGGAAAATTATTAAAAGATTCACAAGAAGACCTCATATCGTATCGGGGTGGCCTGCAGGCCTAAGGTAGATCGTTGTTGACCATAATTTTCAAGGTCGATGCCTTCAAACGGAAAGAATTTGATTGTTCGTTGTTCATTACGGGACAAGATCAGCAACGCCGGCACGTCGCTCTCCAAATTAGGATTTGATCCAAGAGGCTAACTTGGGTCCGCTTGCTCTGGGTTGTAGCGTCAAAGCAAAGCTAGATCCAACTGTAAATATCTTTCAAGGTGAGAAATTTTACACAAAATTTACACGTGAACTTATTTCTTCCAGCTTAATTACACTCAATATCAGCTAGCAATTGAAATTCTTATATTTTAATTGAAGAAAGCCGATTATTTTGCCGATTACTTTGACGGAAGCCGATTCCTTTCAATTCAATTATTGATTTTTCCTTACACCCAAAACTACCCCATATCACTTTATCATGTTACCTCACAAAGCTCCTGTTATAACAGCGAAAGAGAATGTTCTAGTCCCGTGTCGTGCAGAGATTCAACTACCATATAAAATTTTTGAACTGGGACATCTGTTCAAAGGTTTATCAATGTCAAATAAATTAAAGTCATTAAATCCGCGAGAAAAAGGTTTCGGAATATATTGCATTGGTGCATTGCCCCTAACAAAAAAGAAGGGAATCCATGGCTGCAATCATTCAGAAATTGCAGCTTTAACATAATAGATGTCTTGCCGGAGGCTGTCTTCCTGAGTCTGCTGCATCTCTCAATTCACATCTCGATTTACAGCGGCGTGCTCCAGAAATATTCCGCCGCTATGCTACGATCCAGACAATGGTGGAAACAAATATGCATTTAAATGTAGCTCGTGCATGGGGTCTCAGATACCAATTTTTTTAGAGCGACCAAAGCTTGAATGTTTTTACAGAGTCCAGACGCATCAAATATTTTCATATGGGATCGTGGTTTCAAACTAGAGTTGTTGAGCTATTACTAACTCCACGAAACTAATTTTATCTAGTGTTACACATTGTAACTGAAAAGAGTAACACGCGTTCTTAAAGACCGTTGCATGCGATAAAATTATTTTATTCTCTCACATAAAGCTACTCGTCGGAGTGGTGTAACATTATATTTTTTACAGATAAGAACGTGCTAGATCGTTAATAACTTTAACGGCCTCACTGAGAACTCAAAGCTATATCGTCGTAAACTGAACGTGGTGACTCAGTACGCCTGATATACTTTTTATATTATTCCACGCCTCAACATGAGAATGAACCAATGTTAATAATACGCGTTTAAAAATTAATTTTTAAAGACAACACTTCTAAAAAATACAGTGTCTCCATTGTTACACATCTACAATGAATTTCTAATTTTATTTCCATATCATAAAAAAATTAATTTTTACGTTTTTTATTACATGAAAAAAATTAAATTTAAAAAATTATTTATTGAGTCAATTGATTTATGCATTGTCTCTAACTTTAATTAAGTGTGCAAAATTTCAGATCGATTGGACAGGTAGAAGTGGGCTGCATATCGATTATAAGATTTGTAAAACAGAAAATTATTTTTTAATATTTTTAATTAATTTTTTTTTTTCATTTTAAAAAACTATATATTCTGTCAATTGATTCATGCATTGTCTCCGACTTTACACAAGTGTGCAAAATTTCAAATTGATTGGACAGGTAGAAGTGTGTTAAATATCGATTGTAAGTTATGGAGCAGACAAATTTTTTTTTCATTTTTTTAATATAAAGAATAATATTTTTAATTTTCAAAATTATTTATTCTGTCAATTGATTCATGCATTGTCTTTAACTTTACACAAGTGTGCAAAATTTCAGATCGATTGGAGAGGTAGAAGTGTGTTAAATATCGATTATAAGATTTGTAGCAGACAGACAAACAAACAAGAAGTGAAGTTAAAGAGAAGTGTTGTAAAAATGCACTAAAAAGTTATCATATTGTCTAAATAGTGACGCTTTTTTGCCGTTGCTCGAGCAGAGGGCGGACATAGCTCAGCTACGCCGCTCATTTGCTAGGCCTAATTATAATAAGTGCATCAGGATGATCAACACTTGGGGTAAAAATTGCGTTGCTGTTGAGGTAAAAATTGCGTTGCAAAAAGTCTCACTCATTTCTATATCATTTTGACTGAGGGACCTTAAGTATGCACTGAGAGTTAACCTGTTATTCAGTGCGAGAGTAAATAAGTGATACAAAAATTCAACAAAAGCAATAAAAATACGATCGAAAAATTATTGCGGTCAATCAATTCGTTTGTTTCTTCAGAAGAAAATTAACAAATGTATGCGAGTCATCAACATTATTTTAGAATTCAACGTTTCTATCTGATAACGCATAAGATACATGAAATTTTCATATAGCCAAGTTCTCGATCATATGTTTCAGGATTCAATAGAAAAAAAAACCTTAGTTCCGGTAACTATTTCTTTCATCGTAAGTAATTTGAGACGGTGCAAGGTAAATTGCACTGAACATATGCACGGCAAGTTAAAAACATTAGTATTCAGAATACGCCTCTTTTATGATGTTTGATATCAGGTAAACATAATTCACTTTAAGTATTGAGTTTTAACCGATTGTTCCAGAGCGCGCATTCGCCGGCACTGCAACCATGACGGAGTTCTGACTTCATAAACATTAATAGAGCTCATTAAAGGAGAACATATTCTACCGCAAGTTATGTCCTAAGGCTTTTAATGTTATTAACTCTATTTCAGATCTATTGCATTTCGAGACCCGCATTTGCTTTACCGCGAATGAAGCAAGATCCTGAATCCCAAGCTTCAGCGTTGAAGTGTTGAAGTCTAGGGAACACTACATTATCATTATGGAAGTCATGATTCGCAGGTTTAATTTCAGAAATTGTATTTCCATGCAATTAATATTAGTACAAATTTGTAAATGAAAGTCGATACAGTTTACTGCAGCATTTCCTCCGAATACATCGTAATTTCACGTCAAATTCTACATTACTTAAAAAGTTTATATATGGCAACACAGATAACTACAATACAACCAACATTGCAGTTTGAATGTTTTCCATAATATAATATTATGGAATGAGGAGGAGATTAACTTCAGATTATAAAAGTTGTTCCACTTTTGCACGTTTTAATTACCAACAATAACTTGAGCCATATTCTTAAAATTTTGATAAATCCCGTTTCTACCATTGTAAAAAATATTTTCAATTTCTTTTAGCGAAGAAAAATAAAGAAGATGATATGGGAAGAAGAAAACCCTTGCGGCATCCAGACGGTCATTTCGCGCGTCACGAGGCCGACCGCAAGAAGTGATGCCCGGAAAGCACCTCATTGGGAACGTGATTGTAAAGAGCCCGTGAGTGGCAGCGCTCGCCGGTTCTTTGTGTGCCTTCATATCACCGGCGTGACCAGGAAATTGCATCCAGAAACTGCAATCAAACTTCATTTGAGGCTGGCGAAAGTCTGATATTGTTCCTGATATAAATAAATACCTAAACCTAAAAACTGCCATAGCATTGATACACCCACTGGCTTTAGATGTAATATAAATAATGGATTATTCAATTTTGAAGGTTGAAAATTCTTAAAAGATTCACAAGAAGACCTTATATCGTATCGGGGTGGCCTGCACCTAAGATAGATCGTCGTTGACCATAATTTTCAAGGTCGATGCCTTCAAACGGAGAGAATTCGATTGTTCGTTGTTCATTACGGGACAAGATCAGCAACGCTATCACGTCTCTCTCCAAATTAGGATTTGATCCAAGAGGCTAACTTGGGTCCGCTTGCTCTGGGTTGTAGCGCCAAAGCAAAGCTAGATCCAACTGTAAATATCTTTCAAGGTGAGAAATTTTATACAAAATTTACACGTGAACTTATTTCTTCCAGCTTAATTACACTCAATAACAGCTAGCAATTAAAATTCTTATATTTTAATTGAAAGAAGTCGATTACTTTATTGGCGATTACTTTGATGCAAGCTGATTCCTTCCAATTCAATTATTGATTTTTCCTTACACCCAAAACTACCCCAAATCACTTTATCATGTTAACTCACAAAGCTCCTGTTATAACAGCGAAAGAGAATGTTCTAGTCCCGTGTCGTGCAGAGATTCAACTACCATATAAAATTATTGAACTGGGACATCTGTTCAAGGGTTTGTCATTGTCAAATGAATTAAAGTCATTTAATTCATGAGAAAAAGGTTTCTGAATATATTGCATTGGTGCATTGCCCCTAACAAAAAGAAAAGGAATCCATAGCTGCAATCATTCAGAACTTTCAGCTTTAACATAATGGATGTCTTGCCGGAGGCTGTCTTTCTGAGTCTGCTGCATCTCTCAATTCACATCTCGATTTACAGCGGCGTGCTCCAGAAATATTCCGTCTCTATGCTACGATCCTGACAATGGTGGAAACAAGTATGCATTTAAATGTACCTCGTGCATAGGGTCTCAGATACCAATTTTTTTAGAGCGACCAAAGCTTGAATGTTTTTACAGAGTCCAGACGCATCAAATATTTTCATATGGGATCGTGGTTTCAACAAAAATTATGTTTTTATATTTACGTGGAGTTTACATACGTCATGCGTAATGTTTTCAATTCTTCAGGATGTGTTCCCATGAACACATCCTGATCCTCCCATACAATCATCACTTTTAAGTGTGGACTCATTTACAGTGAATCATTCGAAAAATATTCAGTTAAAATATTCAAGTTATCCTGGAAATTCATATGGTGAAAGAGCGTAGAATTTTCTCTCGATCTTGCAATCTAAACAAGGCTCAGTGAAAGCAAAATTTTCAAAAATTCCAGTGACCTCTGACGCCTAGCGCCATCTATATTGTCGCATTTTCTGGTTTTGCCATAATTTTTTGTTGCGATTAGTTTTATGATCCAGATCAAGTTCCAGTAAATTGAGAATATTTAGCTCTGCCGGAAAAATTATGACTTAATAAACGCACAAATAATTTAGGAAAATCTCAGGTTGGGATTCGCTAATCCCGAAAAAATCTTTTTTACTAAGTCTTCTGAAATCGCAGCGATTTTTCAGGGTCCGATGATCACAGTGTTAATCTTGTGTCAACGGCGTAATCGTAGCTAAGAATTTTATCCAGTCCATTTTCAAGTTTTTAGGTAACAATTTAATGGTGGAAACATTTATTTGGTTATTCGTTGCATTAATCTCTAATATCGACTTTATATTGCAGAGCACTTAAAAATCTTTATTTACTTCGAATAAAAATAAACGATCTTGTACACCCAAACTCGGTAATCATGTATTCAAACTGCAAAAAATATTTCATATCTTCATGATAAGAGAGAGACAGGAAGCACTTGGCCTGCCATTTCCATTACTCTCTCTGAGGCTAAAGAGGCAATCAAGCCTGGGCGCCCACGGGACAAACGTTGCAGTATCTCATTCAGTCGGCCAAGCACTGCAACAAAACCCTCCGTCGAACTTAATTAAGTGCCGTTATTTAGCTCAGAACCAACAATTCGGCCTGCCTCAAACCAAATAACTTTCCTCTTAAGAATTTACGACCCTCTCGGTCATCCCAGCGACAAATATTGCGCACGATAATTCTTAACTAAGGAACAATTTTAATTTTTCCCTCATGGCACAAAAATTCTGTCCAACCGGACTTATCAGCCATGTTTTTATTTTCTTAAATACGATCGGATTTAGTCATCAATATTCATTACGGCTTTTGCCATTCAAACTAAAATAGTACCTAAATAATCATAATTGACACTACATAATAAATAATAATAATAATAATAATACAGGACGACAATTTTTCTTTAGTTTTTCATTCATGACAGCAGAGCTACGAGTCATGTCTGCACGGGTGAATTCATTTGCGCTACGCCGCTGTATAAGTTTAATTAATTTATGATAATTCTTAGAGGCAGACTTAACTAAATCTCATCTTGGGTTGGATTTTCGTCCTGTTCAGGTCAGCCAATCATTCTTCACAGTCACTAATTTTGCTGAGATAAAAGGTTTCGCGTTGCTCCGCTCGATTTGAGGGTTAAATCTTATCGCGTTCTCTTAGAAAAGTTTAATCTGTGTAGAACTCAGACCTTCTTCCTCTTGATGTTTCTTCTCACCAAAAAGTCAATAGCAGATCCAAATAGAGGAAAGTTGAATAATTTTCAGCTCAGTTTCAGTATAAACGCAGTTTAATGGTCGAGCTGAATACATACAAGAAGGTTAACTTTTAAAGAGAACTGCAGTTTTTGTTTTCGTTTCAGTAATGGAGCAAATTGCACCCCTCAAAATTGCGTTTATCATCGCAATTTATTCGCTACATTCCACCAAAAATAAATTACTTGGATGCATCACGCTATTTACGTTTTTCTCCATGATCCCTTACGATTTTTGTCATCGTTGAATTTGCGACTGTGATTCTTCATATTTTTTCTATGAGAAGAAGTCCTAAGCATATGAGATTTCCCGTCTGCAAAAAGTTTAGGATTTTTTCAGTCAAACTCGAAAACACTCAGAAAAAACTTTAAACCTTTATGGCACTGAAATACGATTCTAAAACGAATGCTGACTGAACTGAGATTGCTAAGGTCAGGCTCGAATCTATTCTATGTGACCTTGTTCGTAAGAAGTCGGAAAATTTTTAAGAAATAAAATTCTCTTTTTAGCGCATTTTCTCATCTGTGGAAAAAATGCACTATTGTGCTCGCCATGTCCGTCTGCCTGTCTGTCTGTCTGTCCGTCCGTCCATGACCTCAAGTTTACGTCGACGAGAAAATGCGCTCTTTGTCACTCACTGCAGTGAGTACTGAGTTATATTTTTTCCATCTTCATTAGATGAAAACTAAATTTCTGGTTAAATTTGATTATATTTTAAACGCATGCAAAAAATTTTTTTTAATTCTGACTTGTGGAGATTTGCGTAATTATAAGTTCGGTCGAGTTATGTGAAATGATTGCTCATTATAGAAATTTCAATAAAGCAAAATTTAGTCTGGCCCACAATTAAACTCTTCATCTGCAATGTGTTCCTAACAAGTTCATTAGAAAACATCACAGTTTTATCACATGAATCTGGCTGCAGTTCGCGTAACCTCCTGTTATCCTGTCGAAGTTGCTGAATTTTCTCGATTACTTTTTTTCGAATAAAGTTGTCCCTCGAATGTGGTTGCAGTGAGAAGGTCGATTCATGTAAACTTGACGGTAAGGTTCACAGCCAAAGGCAAATTTTTAAGCAAAAGCTGGTTTTCTACAAGTCCGTCCATTGCAGTCGCACGAAAAATCGGCACCGCATTTCCTTTGAGGGAAGTGGCACAAAGTTCATCCAAAATTTTGAATGTCGCCACTGCGACACACGAGAATTTTACGTCGTGATTTCCCGTGCACTCAGTATTTTTACTCTAGCAATTTACTCACGAAGAAAAAATAATTTTCTTTTAAAAGCAGAAAAGATTTACTCTCATTCATATCATAGAATCCTTATTACATTTTTGATGATTAATAATCTTCAAGGAGGTCGTTAATTTAATTGAAATCTTTTTTTCATTACAACCTGATATTTATAATACGTGATAACCTCCTGTGTTGTTACAATTGTGAAAATTACGTTATTTCAATTGTAATGTTCTCTCACCTTTTCAAATCGGTATTCGGTGGCATAGTGGAAATAATTCGTTGTTGAATGATTCTGTATTACGAGGATTAAAATACACAGGGAAAAATCCGCACAGATCTTATGATGATGTAAGAATGGAAAGAGAAGCTTTAGAATTGGCATCAATCTATTCCTTGTTTCAGCTGACTGATGTTGTTGTTGTTAGCTCAGCGCAAAAATTACTCACTCGCCTCCAGAAACTCGGATTTGGATTTCCTCAAAACAGCTCCCAAAAATTATGCTAGAATAACAAAGTATTGTATTGATTGCACGATTAAATATAACGATCGAGAATGCCAATGAATAATATAAATTATAGTTTGAAACTACTTCATTAAATTTCTCTAGTCGTATCACTAATTGCGCAAACATAATCTAAAATAAATTAATTTGGTTAAATTATTTACTGGCTGATGTGTCGCTCACGTCCTTCCATTAGTAGTGATGAACCAATGGGAGTCAGACGCAGCCTAATTAGATGAATAGATGATTAGATTCGCTAGACCTTATTAAAGGTTCCTCTGATTAGACCTCGCAGTCAAAACAAGGTTTCTGTTCTTAACTATGTTGACATATCAAAGATCAGGCCTTTGTTTATCCGCTGGTCGAGTGTAAATATTTATTTTAATCTATTAGAGGCATCACCTAGGGTGTATTGATATTTATCGAGCGAGCTCATGTTATTGTTTATTATTAATTCTCTAGGCTTTCGTTGTTTAAACAATTATTGAAATTTTAAAAGCCTTTTACAAAAATGCGAGGCTTAAAATGCTTAAATACTCTTACCAGGAAATTGTATGAGCTATTTGAGAAGGAACCGTGATTTTCAATCAGCCGCACGTATCGATCAATCTAATTATTTCGCACTGACACGATAGATGAGACGTTAAAGTGCTGCGCTAATTACAACTTCAAGTCGCGTGAAACTTTAGTTTTGAATAAAGTTATCGTTTATTGCAATAACGCGCCACTGCAATCAAAACTTTGTACTCAAGTATGCGTCTAAAGGTTGATTGGTCCGCTGTTTGTGGTTAATGTGGGTTCTTCCTAGCGATAATTAATATCTATAGGAATATTGTTGGCTGATAAAGGAGCAGCAAAAGAAAGTTATCAGGTCTTCTCCCAAAGTTTTTCACATTAAGGAAATACTGCCCAGACTTTCCTCGCAGGACTTAAGTACTTACTGCTCGGCATTCTAATGGGCATTTGGGGAGCCTGCTCTGGTGTGTAAGAAAATATGCATTATGCTTTCGAAATAAACATGAATTAGGCAAGAATATTGTGAGGCTCATCACACACAGGGTAAATGATCTTATTTATACCAGTTAATTAACTGTGTACTCGAATCCCGCTTCAGTAATTAACATTACCTGCAATTAGTTTCTAGGAATGACAGTTGTTCGATAACGACGAGCGGCGACGCTTCAATAGACGGGAACATTATAACACGTTCTTCATATCTTGAATAATTATAAGAGAACTTTCAACGATGCAGGAAAATGATATGATGATAACAAATTTTAAGTTTATCTTTTGGTTTTCTGATGATTATAACTTGATTGTACAGTTCCACATAGGCATAAACAGTTACTTTATATTGCCTAAAACGAGGAAATTGAAAAAAATTTGGTTTAGATCTTCAGGAAGTTCGTAAAGTGATGGTTATTTCTCAAGATTGAAATCCAGCTTCAAACCGGCTCTGTAAATACGACGGAATTTTTCATTTTGTTATTTATGTCTTCTCTTTCAACTTCATTGCATCTCTGTATGGCTTCGCCTGCGTTCTTCAATAGCCAATCAAATCACGGACTTAGGACAGAGGAACTGATAAATATTGATGATCTGAAACATAGAGATGATCTGATAAACATTGATGATCCCAAACATGGATAGGATCTGCTAAATATTGATGACTATAAGCACGAAGACAAGTTCTTGTTCCGTAGACCGAGCGTAAACACAGGCAAGCAAGCCTTCAGAATTGCCCCGTGTTAATATGGATGAGCGCTCCCGGCCGCTGCTGCTCGACTGCTGCCATGGAAACACAAGTACAGTACCTGCGTATTTACATCAGATTTCTATTTATAACTTTTAGTCAGTTTATGTAAAGTAGTTTATGTTTCTGAGCTATTATTGCAGTTATTGGACTATAATTATCATTGAATTGAAAACATTTTTATTGAAGGAAATTATAATTTTGCGTATATGTTTATTACATCATATTTTCTTATACAACTTTTAGTCAGTTAATGTAAAGTAGTTCAGGTTTTTGTATTCCAGTTGTTGAATCTTGGATTACTATGCAGGATCTACCCGACCTCAGTTCGCAATTCCGGTGTTCACAACGAGTTAAAAACTCTTCTGCTTTGATCTGACTCCAAAAGATCTTGCTATTGTAATGGTATAGACTCCAGTTCTAAAGAATATTTGTTAATCGAAATTGTTATATTGAAAAGAAAGAAATGATAAATAATAATAATTATTAGAATTTTCTGTAATACTCAATTATTCAGATTATTTTCACTGATAGCAAATTGTT
>NW_025930903.1:0-577 GCF_000764305.2 Hyalella azteca
GAAGTTTCGAGCTCGGCTCGAAACATTTCATAGGGTCGAATCCCTTTGTGAGTTACATGTAGAGAATGCTTTAGAAATAAATTTCACAGCCGATTGCTAGTTCGATGCTGAGCAAGACCAGGGCCCATACTTTCAAAAAAAGTTAAGAGATCGTAAGTTCATCAGCCAATAATTGACGGCCTTTCAAGCAAAATCCACCAATCATATACAAGAAAATAGAGCGTAAGTACTTACGTTCACTTAGCGAGTTTTGAAAGTATGGCTCCTGGTTCACACCATATATTGCCGGACGAGTGCCAGTCACGGTCCAGTCCAATATTATTCAATGCATTTCTTTAGATGCATTCACACCAGCCGTGCAAGGCACCTGGCATGCCTGATATTTAAGATATTTTGACCGGGACGTGACTGGAGCAAAAGATATTTTAACAGATACGTGACTGCAGCTTCGCCAACTATTTTTTTCTGGGTATATCGGATAGCCAGATTACCGAACATACCCCCAATCATTACCAGTCTACGACGTACAACCAATAAAACATATACATATACAATACATATACATATAAATCACATT